>NC_135182.1:13263008-13500508 GCF_041146795.1 Maylandia zebra | reverse complement strand
GTCACTGAAAAAGGGAAATCCTTGTCAGGACAATCACATCCACCTGTCCCTCCAACCTCCCTGGCACTGCCCCTTGAGCTCACTGCACCACCCCTCCTCTGCAGCTGAGCCAGGGATCACACCTCCGCCACAGTACTTTATTGAGCAAGGGGATCTTTCATATTTCAGTCCATTACTGGGTAGTGTTTTACTAATTGTGTTCTTGCTGGTCTCAACAGCCCAGATCATTAACAAACTCTGGTTCAATCCCTGGCTGCTCCAGTCTGCACGCCAAATATCTTTGGGCAAGATGCTAACTCCAAGTTGTATGAATGTTAGATAGAAAGCACTTACATAGAAGTGCTCGTATGAATGGGTTAATAGGGCATGTTGTATAAAACATGGCTCATGTTTTATACAACATGGCCCAGCAGAGTAGAAAAGCGCTTTCTAAGAACCAATCCATTTACCATTTATCCCATGAGGCAAGATCTTGCATGGAGCTCCAGACGGAGGATGATTGATAGTAATTATATATATCTTCCATGTCTGAATAATCACACCCCCAGTTGTCACCTTCTCAGCAAGCTTCTTGTAGGTCTTGTGGCCCTTTCCAGCCTTCTGCAGGCCCTGACATCCTTTCACCTCCTGACATCCCACCATCTTTGCCCATGGTTGTGGAGAGGTTGGAGTGAGATCAGGATTATCTGGAATTGACTGAGTGATCTGTAATCTGCCTGCCACATGGGCGCAGATCCAGACTGGCTAGAACAAGCCGGGTAGTAGGGGATCAAATATTTACTTTACTCAGTGACATGAATCTATACGTTTTATTTTTCTGGATTTTTGGCTGATATTCAGTCTCTCTCCATTATAAAGAAACTACCATAAAAATTTCACACTGGTCAGTTCTTTGCAAAGGAGCAAATTCAGCAGGGGCGTGAATGATTACTTCCCCCACTATAAGTGTGAGCAGCAGTTTAGCTTTTTTCCTAAATATAGGGTTAGCACCTATGATAACTTAGATCTCAGAGGTAAATTCTACACTAAAGCCAGTATGCAAATCAGTTTCCTAAAATTACAGAGTGAATAGAATAGAATATAGATTATATAAACAACTTCCGACAAAGAAAGATTATTCTGTTAAAAACACAACACAACTGCTCAGATGTGAGAAGACGTTTCTATTTTTCTAGGTCAGTGCCAGTGTGGACAGTGTACTTGCCACCCACCTGGGGACAGTCGTGTTCATGGCAAAAACTGTGAGTGTGACGACCGTCAATGCGAAGACATCAGTGGAGAGGTCTGTGGAGGTAAGCGAACACACGCAGACCCTCACACACACACACACACACACACACACACACACACACACACACACACACACACACACACACATTAAGTCTTTGTTGTGCCCTAAGGGGTCTTTGAAACTTTGCCGGTAGCGTTTGTAAATTTGAAGATCAGTGCACCGTGATCCTGTCTGCTCTCATTGATATCCACAGGCACAACCTTCTAAACCCTTGAGCCTAATTTTAGAGAAACTTCTCTCAGCTGCTGAAGCTTCTGTTTGAGGTCTCGGGAAGTTGGCGCTCATAATTTGAGCCATTTAGGCAGAGATGCTGTAATGAATACAGTAGCTCACACTAAAACATTAGAGGCTCAGTTGAATTTGATATTTCCCATTGTAGATGCTAGAGCTTGAGAAAAGACAGAGAGAGAGAGAGACTGGCAGAAGCCAAATAAAGACAAAAAAGGATCGTAGTGCAGGTCATGAGAGTCATATCAATGATTATCACAAAGCCTCTTTAATTTGACTCCACATGACTCAGAGTATTTTTTTGGATACATACACCACACGGAGATCTGCTTTTTGGGTCCTTTGCTGTAATGAAAGTGCTGGAAAAATGATAAAATATGACACATACACGGTTTTCCAAATAATAGCTCTTTTTTTTTTTCCAAACTAATATCTTTCTAACAACAGCGAGGAGCTTTTCCTTCACATGTATACCAAACAGGGAAGGTACTTAGTGAAACTCAGTTCACTGTTCAGTCAGTGAAGTTTAAAACTATTTGTCTTTTCTCTTAAATTCACATGTGATCTGTCTAACTGCTACCATATATCAATATGTGGATCTTCCAGGGTAGGGAGTTTTTTTTTTAATGTTCTAGTGAGCTGTCTCACTATTGCATTAGTGGTGCAGTGCAGCATCTGAGGGTAATTTTCTGTAGTATTGATTGGATTATGGCCACTCATTGTCCTTTGGGCTGTCCAGGGACAATCCTTGAGGAGCCTTCTGGGTTAGCCTATCTCCAGCACTGCTGCACATGCAAACAAACATAAGCATACATACGAACAATAGGTCCACAATTATGTCTGTATACTGAAAGGCCTGTGGAAGTCATTGGGTATTTTGAGAAGCTGAAAGGCACTCGAAACAAGGTGACACGTGAGGATCAAACATATAGGAGCTTTGTTTCAAGGGGGTTTGTAAGAAACTTCATAAGTCATGGTACAGTGCTGTCAGTGCTGCTGACTGTTTGGACCTCACTGCAGACAACAGAGAAGAGACACGTGTATACAATTCAGTCCTTCTGTGTTAACAAGCTTGTCAGTCAGGTCGGTCCTTACTTGACTCATGAGGGTTGTATCCAAAAACAAAGAACAAGAAGACAAAATGTTTACTTTGTACACTGCAATTTAAAGCAGTCCACTCTTTCTTTTGGTCCATAATTTCATCGTTTTTTTACACCTTCACTATGACAAAGACATATTCGTGTTATATGGGATAGAAAACATGGGTGGTCAGTCATACTGAACACAAGATCACACAGGACCTTCTTCAGTGTAGAGGCCACCTTGTACTTAGATGATTGAATTGGCTATAACATAATTGTGTTTTATTTCTCTTCCAAACTGGAGTTGTTTATTTTAATCTCACTGGAGCTACTCGTGACTGGATTTTGTTATTATTTGTCAGTTGGAAGTTTGAAAAGAACATCTTAGGCTCTCAGGCTTAAGGCAATAAATTGCTTTCTTTTCATATTGTATCATTAATGCCAAGTCTGAGTGTTGAACTTTTAAACTGTCCAGATTTTACATGCATAATTATTACTTTGATGTTTGGATTGACACGAACCGTAGTTAAAGTCTGAAGCTGGTCATTATGTCGGCTCCCACATTCATGTTTAGCCAGATTTCTGGCTGTGGGTATTAAGTGGGTATTATGAAGGCTCCGTGCCCCACAAAGTCACACAGTAATCTCCAGATTTTACAGAGGTTTACTGAAACCACTGAAATCATGTCAGCATATCTACCGTGAACGTTTCTTTATGACAGGGATGTTGCTAGATACCTGCACTGTGTCTCTACTTTGATCCTTCTGTCTGTTGTGTACTTTGTACTTACTTTGATAGTGCAAGATCTTCATGGTGTCTTGAATCTGACATGCTCTTTGGTGCACTTGAAAATGACCACTACAACCTTTAAATGTCATGCCAGCTGTCCCATTTGCAACTTGTCAAGCAACATGCAACATTAAATTCTTCTTTAGTGACAATGGGAATTGAAAATGAACAGACATCAAAGAATGCATTAACAAATCAAAAGACAATAAGCTGCAAATAAATGTGCTGCTTTAAGCTAACACTGGTCTTATCATTAGCATTGGCGGTGGATGCTCCTTATGCTGGTTTTAAACTGTTCTGCAAATAAGCCAAAATGGTTGAGAACATACATTCCTTCATAGCCAAATTGATAGCAGGTGTCACAATAATACATCTTAGGTAAAGTGTTGGGTTAATAAATGCATTAATATCAGATACCACATACCATCATGCATTTCTTTGTGAAATAATGATCAAAAATGAAAGAAACGCAAAGGAACAACAGAGGTTATCTTGCATTCTTTGTATTAATTAACCTCTGTGATCGCTTCAACAGTCTAATTCAAATGAACTATGTAAGTGCTAATGCCTGGCAAATACAGTGTGGTCACATGACATTTACAGAGGTGAGACCGAGGTTAGATGCTAGGCTGTTTAGGTCTAATTTTCACAGTTTGTGACTTTAAATTATAGTTGAGGGAAATTATAATAGGAGTCTTGTCAGTCTGCGATTACATCTAATATCTGGTATCTGCTTTGTTTGTATTTTCTACATACAAACACCCACCCTATTGGATCAGGATAAACCTTGTTCTCATTGTTCAGTTTAAAATAGACTCAAAAGAGATTCTTGCTGTGTGGTAACAGCTTTTAAACAGAAGGCAGCTTAGATCTTTTGCTCTCTCTTACTAGTTTCTTCTCTTCCTCCCTGTACTCACACAGCTCCATTTCTTTTCTTCCCTTTGTGGCACTGAACTCTAAACCTCTGTCAGATTCTTTCTGCGAGTAGCACAGATCTGCTGGGTTTGATACCAAGTTAACAAAATGCTGAAATGCGATGCATGCTCCATTAAAAGCATATCTAAGTACTAAGTGAAGGCAGCTGCACTTGTTTGAGTTTTGTGATCGGCAGGCGCAAACTAATTGAATGAGGGCTAGATTTCTGCTCCTTTAAAGCAATTAACCACTCTCCCAAGCTGTCTGATTGAGCCAGTCGTGCATGGCTTTCTTTTTCACCCATTTGCTCAGAGAAACTTTGGCTTTAGAGTAAGTAGAAATGAACTTCTCAGTTTCTGGAAACAAATGAAGAAATATTGCATCTGAACCAAGCTCCCTGAAGAAAAATAATAAAACACTAAGGAATATTATTCTATTATAATGTATGGGTATTTATTAAAAATTGAATAGTAAATATTTCAAAACATTTTTAAAAAGGGGATACGGCTTATTTTGTGTATTTATCACATAATATTGAATTTTATAGTAAAAAGCTGTTCCTGCAAAAAAATAAATAATAAAAACAAAATAATACTGAAAAATAATGATAAAAAATACCAGAATTAAAATAAATAAATATTGACTGAAATGTGCTGGTTTTAAAAACAAAACAAAAATTAAACCTGTGCCTTGAAAATCGTTCAAATTCAGTGAAATTAACCATTTAACTAAGTTTGGTTGTGTTTGTTTACATATGCATAGGAGTCTTGACCGTTTAACTTTTGTGGTGTTGAATCTGAAAAAATCTGAAAACAACCTGTTTGATTGACTGATGCAAACAACTATTTAAACATCCAAGGACTCAGTTGCTTCCCTTAACCAGTTACATGTCCCTGGTGTTGTGTGTGTTTTGTATTTCATTGCCATTTTTTTAAATAAATGTATTTTATTTTGTTATTTTGCTATTGTGGTTTAACAACTCTTAAGAGCAGCTCCTTTCTTAATGGTTCCCTTTCTGTAGGATTTTAGTTAAAACAATAAAAAGAAAGAAATTTTGAAGCAAATAGCTGTGGATTGGATCACTCCTGAGTATCTCTACATTAAACAATTTGGAGCAAGGTAAGGGTGTTCTGGTAACCACCTGGCATCTGTTGCCAGATGTGAACACAAAGGACTCAGTCAATGATGCAACTGGGTCTGCACTGCGTTTATTTAAACATAAGCATGGTGTGAGTGATGCAAGACTTCTGTTGGAGGTGGGAGACATAATTGTTATAGTGGCTGTCAAAACCACACTGATGCTAACAGCTATTTAGACATCCCGGGAGCAGTTGCCTCCTTCAGTCAATTATCATGCATTTCCCTGATTTTATGTGTGGGTGAAAATATTTGTGTTGTTTTCGTCTGCCATTGCCATTTCTTGTTTTTCATCTCTCTCTGAAGCACTGGAGATTCATTAAGGACAGGACAAGACCAGTGATGACAGTTCCTTTCATGTCCCCAGGGGAAATACAATAAGCTTGCTGCGTCTCTCTCTCATCTTCCTGTAGCTCTGCCTCCTTGTACTGCCTATTAGTGTCAAGGTTCGATGTCTGCACTGTCAACTTCCAGTATTTATGTTCTTTATTGCTGTTTTTTTTACTCTCCTGTGGCATTTCTCTCAACTTTTGCTGCTAGTGAATGCTTTACTCTTTTTTTTTTTTTTTTTTTTTCTTGTATTTGCAGTGTTTTCTCATGGCCATGCTCCATATTCTGTCTCCTTTTAAACGAAGGCCCTTCTGCCCTCCACCGCCAGGTCACGGTTACTGTTCATGTGGACGGTGCATCTGTGAGGAGGGCTGGTTTGGGAAGCTTTGCCAGTTCCCCAGGTCTTGTGATATGAGCGATGCCCAGAGCAAGGAGCTTTGTGAGACTTCTGATGGTGTTATATGCAGTGGAAAAGGTGAGCAGTATTTCCTTTTGTTCGGTGGTGTTTGGGAAAAACATTTCTAAAAGTTAATATTTGAATTTCAACTGAGAAGAACATTTTCATGGCCCGTTTGATAAAAAAAAAAAAAGTTTGGTAAATACACACATGTCAAATAGTACAAAAACACAAAATGTACATTTATTTATGTTTTAAAGATTATAGGTCATAAGTATGAATATGATGTGGAATACTGGATTCAATATCAATGTAAACTAGCTGGAATAGCAATAATAGTATGCTAATATAATGAACATCCACTGAAAGCTGATCATATTCCACACATAAAAGAGCAATGCAACAAAAGTATAACCACATATTTTTTCTAAAAATCTTAGAAATTCAGAAACCTATTTCCCATTCCCATTGTTTTCAAATGCACATATCATTCAAACAGTTGAAATGCATAAATATGCAGTGTTGGGAAGGTTACTTTTAAAATGTATTTCACTACAGATTACAGAATACATGCCCCAAAATGTATTTTGTAACATATTCCGTTACGTTACTCAATGAGAGTAACGTATTCTGAATACTTTGGATTACTTAATATATTATCATGCTTTTTACAACTACATGAATGTCCTATTGCTGTGTGATTTATTACTATTACTAAAGGTTATTTGCCATACCAACTAGATTTTTAAATCTTAATATAAATGAGTAAGAGTAGGGTGGACATTAGGTAAGGCTGCACTTTTTGAAGCGATCTCATACAGAAAACTAGCTTTACTTTGTTGTCTGGGTCAACTTTGTATATATATATTTACATGCTTCCATCTCCCGTTTCTGGTCGGTGACATCTCTTGCTTTTCGACTCTTTTTTTCTCCTTCCCTCATGCTTACAGACAGACACATAACGGGTATAGCAGTCCATTCTCCCTGCAGCACGGACTACACTGCCCATGAGGCTACATTCTTTAGGGCTATGCCTGTAACACTGCCTATTGCCTTCATATTAAATCATTTTTGTGAATAATTTTTTTAAATATTTCTTCATGTCATTATGCGGGCCGCAAGTAGAGGTGACATGGGCTGCAAGATTGAGACACAGACATGAGAGCCTCTTAATGCATTTTTTGTTTGGGTTTCCACCGGCGTGGACACCAAAAATATAGAGTTCATAGCCTTATGTATAGTATACCTATGAAACTATACAGTTGTATAGTAGTATAATATATCTGAATTGTGCAGGGCTGATTCCTGGTTATTACACAGAAATCATCACATTTCTTAAAGCTTGTTTTTATTAGCTTGTTAACGTGGTATTAATTAGAAACTACCACACATTTTTCCAAGTAGTATGCTTCAGCAATAAACATAATATTAACACTATTGCCCCCCCCCCCAAATCATATATTTGAATGTAATATTACTGAGCCACAACCACTGTTGACACAGTACAAAGTATTGCTTGTGTATTATTTACATTTTACTTATCCTCATAATTTTTAACAATAATTTTCTTATTACCAAGCTATAATAGGAAGTTCAGCCAAAAACTGATACATTTGTATTCTGAGGATAAGTTGTGGTTTGATAGGAACAACTCAAGGCCTCAATTCACTATGGATGACCACATAGGATTTACATGAAAGGACAGTGAATACAGAGGCTCCTCACCTAAGCCAGGGTTAAGGTATTTTATAATGTTAAGTATGTTTCCTTTATCCCTTCTAGGAATAATAAAGAAGCTTATTAGCAGTCTGAAAAATTCATCTAAAAAGGCAGCTAAACTCAAGGAAAGCAAGGAATAGTTCAAGGAAATACTAAAAGGGAGAGATTGTCTCAATCTATTGGAGATAATCAGAGTATCAGACTTGATTGGCGATTCAGTGCAAGCAGTTATGTCCTGATCAGTGAAATTAGGCTAATTCAGATAATACTAGAAGATGATGTTACTTAGAAGATTTACATTTACACTGAAACATTTTTATCATGTAGTCTGTGGTTTAGATACTTAGACTTTTATTTGGCAAACTTTTATCGTGCAGCATTATAGTCAAATAATTCAATCTCAGGCAGCTGAACGTATTTAATTAAGGTGGGTAATAGAAAATTAACAAAAATGTTCTTGTTCACATCATGTATTGTGATCAAAAGGAAGATTTTGATTTCACTGTTGTACTATTTTGCTTAATCTCTTGATATAGTTGTATTTAGAGTACTTAAATTATTGTCTGATATTTATAGACTAAATTTTGGAGGTATAGAAATTTTAATTGACAGTAAATAAACTGATCATTAGTTGCAGCAGGAGCAGCTGTCGACTTCTTTACACTGCACATTGTCACTACATTGTATGTATCATTAGGTGGCAAATGACACCACGCAGCAGGATTTTTTTCTCTGTTGCATAGAAGTGAATCCACAGAAATAGACCTGCTGCTCTGAGTCCAGCCCTGCAAAGCCGAGGATGGTGTGAAAATGAAGACGAGCATGTTCATTCTCCATGCGCCGCTACACCGAGGCACAAGAGCTACCTTTCCTCGCCTCCTCCTGTTGTTTCACCGTTTCACTTTCTCTCCTTCTTCTTACTTCATCTGCTCCCATCTTTCATAGTGGTTTTCCTGCAACCCACTGAATGTGGATACAAACTGGGGGGATTGAAACCATAGTTGCTGGACCTCTGGGTGTGAGCTTAGGAAAAATAAAGTGGACAACAGTAGATTTGTTTCTCTCTACCAGTCTTTAATACTTTATTATCCTGCTGCTGCCCTTAAGAGTGAGTGAGAGAGAGAATGATAGAGAGAAGAATAGACACTGATGGGCATGACAGGAAGTTTAAAGTGTGGGTGGATTGGTGTCCTGGTGGTGAAAGCATATTAGTGTCCATTTCCCCAGAATACATGTCATATTCACTCAGCCCAGTATTAACTTCTGTGCAAAATAATTAATTTACAGCAAATAACGAATATACACTGCCAAAATCCCAGCTGAAATGAAAAAAAATGATGTTAATATACAGTTAATATACAATGTGTATGCTCGTGTGTGTGTGTGTGGTCTGCATGTGTGTATTACAGGTTCCTGTCATTGTGGTAAGTGTATCTGCAATCCCCAAGACTGGTGGGTGTCCGGAGAGTACTGTGAGTGTGACGACCGAGAGTGTGATAAGCACGACGGGATCATCTGCACAGGTAATGAAATCAAAAAAAGAGAGACAATCAATCGAATATAGTCGATACAATCAGAATAAGTAAAAATGGTAAATACTAGAAGATAATGGATAATATAAAAGTCAAAGTCACAGCTGAGCATTTCCACCTTTGGACTGAAGTGCCCCAGAGACTGCCAGATGTTTTATTTCCATGAGAATAGTCAAGCTGAAGGTTTATGTTTTTATTACATTAGTATTTCTAACACTGAAAAGGGAGATCAGCACGCTACATTGTTGGGGTTACTGTATAATTTGCTCTTCTTCAAAACCAATTTATGTTTTAAATGTGTGTGGCTGAATTAATTTAAATGTGCAACTTGCCTCTATCTAATGGAGAGTAGTTTTATGATGTTTGAATAGAGTGGAAGGTGGGCAGGTGTGCTCAAGATGCAGAGATGCTGGGAGAAGCAGGGGCTAATTTACATTTTCAAAGCTTGGCCCTTACTAAGGACGAAAAAGGTTTCGAGTTAAATCAAAGCCATTTTAATGGCCTTGCTTCTAAACATTTGTTTTTGAAAATGGTAACTGGCCTGCATTTGTATAGCGCTTTTCTAGTCCATAGGACCCCAAAGCGCTTTACACTACATTCAGTCATTCACCCATTCACACACACATTCACACACTAGCGATGGCAAGCTACATTGTAGCCACAGCTGCCCTGGGGCGCACTGACAGAGGCGAGGCTGCCGGACACAGGCGCCACCGGGCCCTCTGACCACCACCAGTGACCACCCCTAAAACACCCCTAAAAGGTGTTTTAGGGGTTTTCTAAAAGAAAATACTGGAGCAGAATTTTATTGAAGAGCGACACCTTAGCAGAAAGAGGGAGCCGCGTGTTAAAATCAAATTACTTTCATGAGTAACAATCCCAGTGAACCAGAGATGGGGTGTGGGCTTGTTTGGCAGCTGTTTTTATAGAAACAGTAAAACTGATCACAAAACAACTATCATAGCAGTTAAAACTGTTAGCTTATATTAAATCTAAACACTTAATAGCTAGTTAAGCAGTGATTAGCTGTTAAATGCACTACATGTAACGGATGAATAGTTAAAACAGCTAATCATAACTGACAAAACCATGACTAACATAACTAAATTATGTCGGAAGTTTGTAAGATTTGCGTAACTGAAATCCATAATGAGCGCTTTTAAACATTTTTTACACTGTTTATTGTTGTTGTTTTTGTATTACTCATTTTGTATTAATGTTAATGGCTGTGGTTGTGTGCCTGACAACCATAAACAACTGCATACCTATATGCCATATGGCTGTTTATCCACAGGAGCTTTATTCTCATCACTGACTGTGGAAAGTTTAGTATACATCTAATTATTTTTGCCCTGGGGGCCTGTCAGAATCTGAATAGCTTCACAAGTGCTTCTCATCATGACTTTAAGAGTCCAAATGTCAGCCTTAATGTCATTCAAATGAGCATCAGTGTTTCCAAATGCAGATCGGCATTGCTTAAACACAGGGAGCAAACTAAGAAAATGCATTAGAGCATCTGGCAAATGTGCCTGACTACCATTACTGACTGCAGTATAAATGTGAAAGTAACCATATCCTTGGAAGTTATTTTATTGGAATAGTGTTTTACATGGAAAGGCAATTCCAGAAAGGGATTTAATATTTGGATAAAAGAGTTGCTGTGGCTGTGGGGGTTTTTTTTTTCAGACAGCAGTGATTGAGTCATTTCTTGCCATTTTGTAAAGATTAAAAATGTTTGACAAAAGTTAGCCAATAAATTACTTTGCATCCAGAGATTTCATGGATCTTTCAGTGCTGTGGATTCTCATTACACATACAACTGATGAGTGACGTGGAAAATTTAGCATATTAGCAATGCTTGCTGGCTAATTTCATGCACTGCATATGATAATTTCAGCAATCGTATTAGAAGAGAGACAAAAATGTCTGTCGGGTCGCCTGCTACACAGGTAAATATGTGAAACAAAAAAACCAAAATAAATGACAACATTTTCTCACCATGTACAATTTTTTCAATTTGTGTTTTGTCAGTGGGATGAAAATAAAATGAAGAAGAGGTTTGAGTTTACGGTATTCATGAGAGCTGTTTAATCATGTGAAATGTTTGTGAGTCGGGAAAAAATTGGTTTAAGTAAATTCCGAATAAACGAAGAACTGTGGATGTTTTTGTTGAGGAGAGCATGAACCAATAATAAATCTTAATCTGGCACTTATATGTATACATAGAGAGATGTTGTTCAATATTCTAAAACTCCTATAAAACATCCAGATCAATAGTAAATCATGGAAATTTCACCTGTGCAGCAATAAATCCTTCAGGAGACAGATACAAAGTACAAAATATAGATGTGTTTATTTTAGCTACATCTTGAAATTCAGGAAGAGGTGAGCAGATGTGATCATCCACGTCTGAAGTTCAGAAAGTTTTTTTTTCTTTTTATACTGACTTTTTTTGTGCTTACTCTTCTTTCACATATTGGAACAGCGAGATCCTTGACTATCTTCAAATTAGATGAAAAGGAGCCTGAAAGTCTGGCTGCTTCTTGAGGCTTCCAGACACTTAAATAGACGTCGCCTATGCAGAGACCTCGAGGTCAAAGCAGAGGTTTCACTGACCATGACTTTCAGACCTACCATCATAGTAAAACCTCACAGGACTGTAAGACCAACTCTAAAAAAATAACCATTTACAGATTGTACTAAGAAAATACTCTGTAAATACTGTACAGTAAATATTCGCCCAAAATGTTATAAATCTATAAATGGAAGTGGTCAGCCAACAAATGCAGTATTTAATCCTTTTAACTATTCCCCCCCCCAATTTTCAGCTCTCTTATAGGAAAATATTTAACTTTTAATTTTTTTATGATTGTTTTTTAAATGTTTATTTCTTTGGGAACAAATGAGTTTAGGACTGAAGCCCATGGACAAGGCAGTAAAGCAAAAAAAAAAAACTGAGAAATTACAGTTCTAGTCTAGGAGCATGAAATAACTCTGGTCTTGTCTTTGTAATTGCTTCTTTCCTTGTATCGCTTTCCTGCTTCTTTTCTCAACTACTTCCTTGTTGGCTTACACTCCTCCCTCCTCTCCCACAGAGATATTTGGTGGTAGATGTATCTTTTCAACCGTGTGACAGGAGACCAGCAGGAGCCCTCTTCCTAACCCCAGCACCTCTGACTGACAGCTCCGGAAGCTTATGGGGAGGTGTGGGGTATATACTGTAGCGATATAATTCCTACAGTAGCATGTTATGCCACTTTGGCCCTCTTTAGAGATAAAGAAGAAAAAACTATATGTCTTGACTATTTATCAGTCCTAAAACAACCAGTGTGAATGGGTTGGTGACTTAACTTCTCTGTTAGTCAGACTTCTGGTAATATTATGATCCTATTTCGTTTTCATTTTGTTTGTGTTCCTACTACAGGATCTGGTCAGATATATAGAGATGTTTGAGCTTTGTCCAAATGTTGTAAAAACAAAACACGAATAAATTAATATCGAAAAGTAATTAAACTCCATGTTTCTCCTGCTGTTAAGGCAGAAGCAGTGGAAAACCACAGACTGTCCCGAGCAATGTCATTGGTCTCCATCCCCTATCAGAGAGCTGCACCCAGGGAAGCAAGGAGTGTGAAAAGAGGAACCTTGTTAAAGGTCAGGCATGATGGCACAGCTCTTTTAATTCACAGCTTTTCTTCTCACATCTCACAGGGAATGGGTTGTGCAACTGTGGCAACTGCGAGTGCTGGGACGGCTGGAACGGGAATGCTTGTGAAATCTGGGTGGGAGAAGAATACTGAGGCCAACAGAGAACAGGACACTGGGTTCAGAGAATTGAGACCTGGCTGCCCAGTGTGACCAGGAGCACCACGAGTCACGACCAAGCTGGTGAAACGCCAAGTTATCGAAACCACGGGGAGGAGAAAGGAAGACTAAACATGGACGTAGCTCTGCATTTCACAAACAGCATTCATTGTTTTATTGTACTGGTTACAAACTATCCTTTTAAAACTGGGTTTTGTAGATGAAAAGAAACAGCCATAGCTCTGTGCTTAAATCATATTACAATGTAAACATTTATGTTTTCAAAGCAGCTTTTTTTTTTGGATATTGTAGGAATGCTTACATATTTCAAATGGCTATATATAATAGGATGCAAGTACATGACAGTTTCAAATGCTGGAGAGGGGATCAAATGTATCATTAAGATGACTTTGTAGTAATATGTTTGATACTGTGGTCTGTTTTTACTGGTAAATGGTCTGCCCTTCCCACACTGGACTGAAAGTTTACTCGAAAGCTCGAGGCATAGGTTACGCTGAGGTTTTTTATTTCTTTTTCATAATAAAACATTAAATGTGCCGCATGACACAACATTTTGCATGGAAAACAATGCAAAGACCTTAATCATACATGGTTACAAATTTGTTATAACATGACATAACTCCAATGGGCATACTTGCAATGGTATATATAGAGAGAGATATATTCGAAAATAAATCATTTTATTAGTGCCTACTCTCCTCCGTCAAACAAACAGTCTGCCCTGAAACCTTTACTGTCTTAGTAGTGGTTAAATTCTAAGTGGAAGAAACAAAGAGAAGGGAATAAATAGTTCAGTTGTGGCATGCTGGATGTCCATGTCACTTCAAATGGCGGTATCAGGGGATGAGAGCTGCACTGACACAAGAGCTCAGTCACCACTTGAAAAAAGGACCAATAAGAAGTCACAAAGGAAATTTAATGTAAATTCTACTTTGGCCTTTTTCATGCTTAAACTAGCCAATCCCCTCTGTTTTCTTTGTCCCCGAAAAATGACAGGTGCAATAATATACTGCACACTATATTGCATTAAGTATGTTACTGACTTTACAGTATACCTTTATATAAATATTTTTTATTCAATATGTTGTATAATGTGTATACAACAAACACAAACTGTATAGTGTAGACAAACTCGTTGCATATATGTAAAATTAGCGGTACATACCAACAGTTCTTGATTGACATAGCCTACTACATGCAGTTCATCAATGCCATCCTCTCCCCATGCAACAGATGGGACAACATACAAAATAAGAGGTTCGAAAACAGAAGCTAGGATATTCTCGTAACACATTTGAACAAATGGGGGTAACAAAGCAAAAACGCGATTGGGATCTGGAGACGAAATCGACACACAACCCGTATACGAGAGAGATGAGGACGAACAAAACAAATGGCGGCTACAGCAATCCAAACAGATGTACTTGTACACACTGGTCATTTACAAAAATAAAGCCAGCCTTGAAGGAGCCAGTTAACTGGGCTGCAGGGCTGGGGCAGTCACCAGCCCAGCATGTAGAGTTTTGTAAGAGCGGAGGATGACAGTGGTTTCCAGCTCCTGTGTGTGTGTATATGACACCATTTTTAGGATTAACAGCTTTGTACAGACAAATATTGATATCTATGTGATGTGCTTTGATGTGTTGTAATAAGAAATGGCCATGTATAATCCCAATAAACTCAGAAAAATGATATTTACCAAATCAAGTTCTTAATATAGTTGCACTTTTAGCAGCATACGGCAGCAACGATCTACTTAATGTTCTAAATCTTACTTAACTAAACTATTAGGAAAAGAAAAACCAGTAAAGCAAGACGAACATAAATACACTGATCACACAGAGCTTTGATAAACTGCTAACAGTCATGATGAAAATGCAAAACAAAGTGCGGTGAGTGTGCCGCAGCCGTGATACATGCCTGTTCAACTCCTACACTGAACTTCAGTGCTCATCCATTTGCACATAGTGAAGAACAATGCCCATACCTTACTCCTTGTAGAAAATACATGCATGTGATTATTCAAGGTATATGTACTTTTCCAAAGTGACATCAGTCAAGACCTTTGTGGATCTGAGCAGAGTTGATTATTCTGGACAGAACAAATGCTATCACAGTGAAAGCTTCCGTGAATTGAATCAGAAAGAGAATCGAGATTTGTTTTCTTTCTTTCTGTTTTTTTTTTTTTTTTTTTTAAGAATCAGTTCTTCTTGGGATGAAAAAAAGACTTTGGTCATTTCAGAATGGATACATCTGAGTGTGTTTTTTTCAGTGAATAATGCTACGTGTCGTCTACATGGATGTATAGGGTGGGTGAGGCACCTTTGGCCCAGTGGGGACTGGGAACTTGTTTTTGCATGCCGGGAATCAAGGTCCAAACAGGCACGTGATAGGCCAAGATGATCAGAACTGGACTCTGCATGCTGAGCTAGAAGACAAATTCTCTCATTATAATAATAATATCTAGTCTTTTAAAAAGTTATGATTTTTAATAGTCATTTTCCCTAAGTTTTATACAGTGAAAATGTTATAATATAAGCCATCTCTTGTATATCTGCTGCAAGAAGAGAGAACACAATATTAACCTTGTCCATGCTTTAGCTTGCTGAACCAAATAGGGATGCAGCCAGTGTAAATGTCACCTACTGGTTTTCAGCCATGTTGTTTTCTGGCTTTATGTAGACACTGCTGTAAGGTGGCTGCCAGTGCTGGAGTTATAGACCATCTGGGTCAAAGCCACAAGCCTTGCCTCATAGTCCAAAGAAGTCGGTGAGTGAGGGACAGAGGCCTACAAGGCCTAGAGATATTCCTAGAGCCCACGCTCTGAAATAAGATTAAAGAAAAATAGACTTCAGATTTTCTATTTACCAGAGAAGGCGGACAGAACCGCTGGTGGGACCTAGATAGTGATATGTATACACCATTCCTTACAGCGCTCTCCCACCCACACACACATCTGTTTATAAATGTGTATGTGTGTTTGTATGTGTGTAGGGAGCTCCTCGCATTGATTGCAGTGGCGGTAATTAGCACTTCATCAGCTATGATTGCAGGAGCTATCTGCCAGCCTCCAGCGTGTTTTATTGGCTGTTTAAAAAAAAAAAAATCTCAGATTTTCAACACAAACTTTGTGTGTCTGTCTATTAGAGTGTGTGCATATTGTAGGCAAGAAGAAAATTTGGACTCCTTTCCACATGTCTTTGCTTTTTATGCCACATTTGTGTTCATGTGTTTCTTAGAAAATCACGCAACCCCCTTGCAAAATGTTTTCTAGGTTACTTGACAAAGAGAAAAGTGTGACTAAAGATAGAAATAAAGGGAGAGGGGGACGCACTTGTAAAAAATAGAGGACAACAGTCCAAATAGTTACTCTATCTATACAGTCTCTATCCCAGAACATAGCTGGTGAACTGTGGTATAGAAAATAGATCTGAAGGTACACAGACTCTGCTGCAACAGGGCATCATAGACAAGGGGGAGGTTTTTAGGGGGAATCATCATCAAGCAAAGTACCAGAAGCGTCATTGTGAAACGCACGTCCCTCCTGGGCTGAATGAAGTCGGCCACCTCAGGAATCCATCTGCCTGTGCTGAGGCAGCTGGAGAATTTGAGAGAATGAGGTGGAGAAAAAGGAGGAGCGAGAGAAGAAAGAAAGGGAGGTTCGCCTGGATCTGCAGAAGGGTCTGGAGTCTAGTTGGATAAAGCCCTGTCTCCGTCGCATTCCTCCCCTCCAACACATGCACATACACTAGGCACTGGCGTGGCTATGTGGTGGGTTTGTCGGGCTTGCTGACGGGTTTCCCTCCGTTCATCACTGCCGGCTCACTTGTGCTTTTACTGGGAGGTACTGCTGCCTTGGGCACTGTCTCTCCAACATCATGCAAAGATGGCTCTCTGTACATGGCAACTGTCAGGGGTGAAAAATTAAGGAGAGAAAACAGAGAGAGTTTACACATTGAAAATTACTAAAGCAGCGTCTATCCCCTATTCTTGTTCTTCAGTCCTAACGTGTGGTAGAAACACAAAAAATCCTCAAATTCTCACACATTGAAGACAATAGGCAATTTACTGAAGGAAAATAAATTTGTGTTTTGATTAACAGAGCTTTGCACTGACTCACTTTTTTTTCTTCATCTATCTGGGCTGATGGAGACACAAGACACAATCTAAACACAAAGACTTTTTGACAAAGCTGCAAAGGAGTCTCATTATCCCCCACTTTACAGCCACTACACTACAGCTGTAACGGTGCCTTGACAGGACACTTCAACTTGATTCTCTGCTTAAATAATTCGAAGCAATCAGGCTGGTGGCTGACAAGATTGATGGTGGCATCTGCTGGACTATCAACATTTCATGCTGCACTTACAGAACAGCCCTGCCTCCTATGCTCTATGCTTATAGGAGCAAAAGAATGAATCAGCACACAAATACAAAAGCATATCAAACATATACTATATTCTTTACAGTTACATAGTTATACAATTAGTATTATGGAATCTTGTCATGTAGTATGATGCAGCAGTTGTCAAGCACATTATGTCAGTTTTAGATGCATAATCGTCTTTTCTGTATGTCTGCTACATACCTTCTAATGGCTTGGGCAGGAAGTGAGCAGCTGGTTTTGTTTTTTTCACTCGGTTCCCTTTCATGGCTTGGCCTTCTTTATTGAGCCCTAAGAACCAAGCTCTTCCCGATTCCTGTTGTCTGTACAACATGGACGAGTAGATCACATAGTAGTTCTCGAACACCGACTCTTTGAACTTGCATTCTGCTGTAAAGAGTTCCTGCAGAGAGACAAAAGTGGAGGAGACAGATTTTAAACAATGCTTAGGGAAAAAAAATGAAAATGATACTTCACGAGGCTATAATCTGCACCAGGAGACATTAAAGCAGGCTTAAATCAATGATTCATGGTTCATATTGTGTAAGAATAAAAAAGATGTCATAATTTATATTTAATGTTGAATGCGGGTCACCGGGACAAGTGTCATTTTTATTTCAAACTCACATTGTGCAGAATAATGTGAAACCACCCAACTAGTTAACATGAACTTCACACTTCTGCCTGTCTTGAAAAGGATGAGCACTGCAGAGCCTCAGGCGGTGTAAGCATGCCTGATTCAGGCTGAGCCTGACGATGCAACTCTCATTCTCTCCTTGGCCTTAACCTTGACATCTGATGTTAGAGCACTCGTTCAGTCAATTAGCTCATGTTCCTGGCAGAAAGTATAGATTGTTAGACTGTGACCCGAGGACCACCACGCCTCACCCCAGATGCCAAGCCAGACTTGCTTCGCTAGTTTCTCAATGTTTTTAATTGGCAAAATCCAAAGGGGCTCATTTTCCCCCACATATTCTATCTGCTTTAAGCAATTTGTCTATGACTGTATTCTGGACTTTGTTCAGATAATGATAGAGCTAATCAAGTGATTCTTTCATCCTTTACACCTCAATCTGGCTATGACAAATGAAGACAGAGGCACCACATCTCTTTCTGCTGTTACCTATTCATCTCCAGCCAGAAGGGTAATAAAAACGTTTTTTACACTGTCTGCCCCAGCAAGCTAAAAATAAAGGCATTCATTGGGGTATATTAATCAAAGCGTACAAAGGAGACATCCACCACATCTGTTGTGAGCTGTTCACACTGAATTGGTTCATAAAACCACAGGAAGTGTCATACTGCTGTGGTTCTCAATGTCTGGGGTCAGTGACAATATTCCTTAGAGATCACTATAAGGAGTACCTTCTCAGCTAGAAATATGTAAAGTCTTCAATATAATGGTTGTGTTATATGCAATATCATCACCTAACCACTGCGAACTAATTTCTATGCTAATCAATGTAAAACTAAACACACAAACATCTTTATGAAAGCGAGTCTTTGATGACTGTTTATCTATTTTTCTGCACCCCTTTGATTCTATGCTAATCTTCAGTAGATAAAACAGTGATTATGTTCACAGTTGTTCAATGTGTCAGCATGCTAATAATAATTATCCTGTTGCAGGCATTTCTTCATAAACCAGTGTAAAATATTGATCTGACAATGGTGCTTCATGAAAGGTTAGGGGATCTTTGGGGACTGTTCTCCGACACACACACACACACACACACACACACACGCACAAAAGAGGAAAGAAAAGAAAGGTCATTTCTGCACATTCTGTGCAGCACTATGCAAAAGTCTTGATTCACGCTTCATCAGGGAAATAGCTGCAGCAATTTATTAAAACATCTGCAGCCATACACGGAAATACAATATATTAGGCGAAAGCAGAGTTTGTACAATTCTAAAATGCTGGAAAGTCAATACTTGTTGTGGCCCCATTTATTTTTCTGCACAGCCTGAACTCTCTTGAACTCTCTTAGTCAAGCTCTGGAGTAGTTTTCAGGAATAGTTCTCCAGGCTTCTTAAAAGACATTCAAAAGTCCTCTTTGCATGTTTTTTGTCTTTTGTTCTGTTCTCTGTCAAGGTGATCCCGCACGTTGTGGTCTGGGCTCTGGGGAGGCCAATCCATGACTGACAGTGTTCTGTTGTGTGTTTTTCCTATCCAGACATGCTTTTACTGCACTGGGATCATTGTCGTACTGAAAAATTAAGCCATTGCCAATCAGGCATTTCCCCGATGGTATTGCGTATGATCACAATATGACTAAAACCAGGATAGAGCCTTCACTGTGTTTTGCATGCATTGTTGTACCGCTCTCCTGACCTACTCTATACATACTGTACTGACAATGACTTGAATCAGAAATTAAGGTTTGGATATATCACTCCATAACACTTGTTGCCACTGATTTTCAGTTTAGTTCTTGTGTGTAAAAGTGAATACTCCCTGACTACTTGCAAGTGGTTGCTGGATGCTGCTTGCAGTCATTGTGAAATTGATTGCTGAAGCCTCAGTCACACAAGGCTACAGTGGTCGCTGGGGGAAAAATGTGTATTGCCCAACTAGTTGGTGCGTAGTCTGCTGAGGCTGACTGTCACTAGGTACAGTGCTGTACATGAATTCTCCTTGAGATTGATTTGGCTGCTAGATTGTCACAGGGGTTGGCAACTCCAGGCCTCGAGGGCCGGTGTCCCGCAGGTTTTAGATATCACCCTGGGTCAACACACCTGAATCACATGATTCGTTTGTTACCAAGCCTCTGGAGAACTTCAGGACATGTTGAGGAGGTAATTTAACCATTTGAATCAGCTGTGTTGGATCAAGGACACATCTAAAACCTGCAGGACATCGGCCCTCAAGGCCTGGAGTTGCCCACCCCTGCTCTAACCCATAGTTTGAATGAAAGAAACAGACTTATCTGCAAAGGTTTGTCTACTGCTCGCCAAGTGGCCACAGAACTGTGAGGAGTGTGATGCAAACAAGAAACAGACACCATTCATCTTCTAAGTACTGTATAAGATGAGCACTTTGAAAAATGTGGTTTCAGGAATAAGGCACAACTTGGTGCCGCACCCTCTTTGCGACTACTTTCACCGAGTGACATCGAGCAGTTAACCAACCGGCTGAGTAATGGATATGCTTCCCTTATGACCAAAGGTTTTCAGGGAATTGTTAACTGGTTTCCAGCCCTGTGTGACTGAAGCCTTACAATTAGATGTTGAAGTATTTCACACAGTATGACCAAATGTATCTAGTGGTGCAAGATAAAATGCAGGTGAAACCCAAGTCACTTGAGTTCATTCTCTGAGATGTATCACACTTTCTACCGAATTTTCACGGAAATCCTGCGCAATATTCTTCCGAACAGTTTTCACTATTAACAGACACGGCAGTCAGCCGGAAGAATATTGAGCAGGATTTATCTCATGGGGTTTCTTCACAGCAACATTTCATGGTAATACATCAAAATGTTGCTGAAATATTTCAGCCTGAATAAAGCAGTGGCCTAATAAATCTTGCCATCTCTGGAGAGAAAAAAACGTTCTCCTCTCTTGAATATCAGATTTTTCATAGTTGGGGATGATGGGGCTCTCTCTGTAACAGCAGAGGTCATTATTTATGGGCTAAATGCTTAGTTTGGAACACAGGACACACAATGCCATGATTATCATGTAATTAGCGCTTTGCTGAATTACCCCTGTCAGAGCTTATCCTCCAGACACTATTCAGCTGAAAGGAGAGCTGAGCAGGAAGGAGCAGAAAGACACTCGGGATTACAATAATGATCCTAAGAAGCACCCGGCTGCATTTTGAGTGTCCTTTCTATCCTTGCTCGAGGACTCGTGGGCATTTCTGAGTGGAAGGCACAAACGCATGATGCATAACACCAGCGTCAGCTGACATGTCAGATAAACAAAACTCCTGTGAACGTCCACAGTTGGTTGCAGATATAAAGTATTGAAATCGTTATTGCAGGTCTTCAGAGGTACAGAGAGGTCAGGGTGGTATGGTTAGATATTTGTCAGAAAAATTCAGCTCCCTGACTTTGGTCTGTCTCGACAGTGATTACATTACACAAGAGACTTAACTTCAGTCTATTCTAGTGGTGAATGTAGGGATTAGGATCAGAACTATTAATGCTGCTTTTATAGCAGACCGCAGAGGCTGAGCAGGACAATCCACTGATAGGCAGACAAACCGCAGGCTGAAGCAATAAAAACGGAGCCTTACATGACAAAACCCTGAGCACGAGCCCGAGCGCGTTCAAATCAAACAAGCACTCTCTCCGGATGATGATGCGCAAGCTCAACCCCATCATTATTTGTCGTGTGTCAGCGGCAAGCAGTAGTTTGTCATATGGCTGCTTATTATGTCCAAGTTGTCAGTAAGGGGGGATGAGTCCACACTGCCAGGGAGGTGAAAGAATGTGGTTTTATTGGCTGTACACAAGAGTTTGCAGCAAATTGTGGAAAAATGCTGTCTTAAGGGGCGGCTGTCATTTTTCTTCTGGATAAAACACCAAAAAAAGAACAAATTCATTCGTTAAACAAACTAACCACTGTTCTTTAAGAGTGGTTTAAATGATTTTTCATGCTATAGAAAACTGTTGCTGAGCCGATTAGAAGCAAAACGTTTTTACCTTCATGGTTCCTTGACTTGATTCAACAAGGTAATTAATTCTGCTTTTTCCTCGTCAGGTGAGCTGCACCCCAGGTAATTAGGCACATCATTTTGATGCCGGTCCAGCACTGATTACTTATATAACACCTACAAAACAGCCTGGAGTCAAAGCAATCTATAAGCTGGAGCCAAGTCCGTAATTGTGGTTAATCAAATGCCTTCACATAGATGCACGTCTCTGTTTATGCAGGCTGAGCAAGTGGAGGTGGTTTGTTTGTGGAATGAGACGTCTGGTCAACATAATCAGTTTGATTGGAGTTTGGAGCAGAGGAGGCAGCTATAGCAGACAAAATGTTGATTGCATTTGAAGTGTGTATTTCAGTCATATCATTTGTCATATTCGTTGTCTTAACCCAAAACATCCCTCTTTTTTTCATTTGTTCTAATTTCATCACTTCAAGAAAATGTATGTGAGTACCCAAGCAGAGATTAGGCACAGCTAGAAACTACCGTACACCCATATTATGCCTTTTTTCTACAAGTAGCTCCTCGACTCTACTCAAATCGACTCAGAACTGAGTGGTTGGTTCGGTCATTTTTCATTACAACTGAGTACCACATCAATGTGTGTGGCGTCGCTGTAGGAGCATGGCCAAAAGTCCTGTGATGTCATTTGTATGCGACACAAACACAGCACAACAACTGAAGATATCAAGGCGATGGTATACCTGCTGCTCAGTCTATCGCTTTTTGTCTGAGTCAGTTTTTGTGCAGCTGTTTCCCTCGTTGCCAGGTTTCAAAAATGGCGGTTTGACTTATGTGAAGAAGTCGCTCTCATTAATCAGCAAGTGATGCCAATTAGTGGTGTGCAGTCTGCTGATGTCATATTTTTGGATCGACTCAGCTCGCCCCGGCTGAGCAGGTACTAAAAAGTATCTGGTACCAGGAACTAGCACCTAATGGAAAACCCTAAAAACCAAGTTGAGTTGTGCCGAGTTGATATTAGTGTACTAGTCATATTGTGCGTATTAACTTTATCGTGTCAAAATAGAAATTAAACCTCTCCAAATAGTTGACCCAAAACTGATCAACGATTTAGCCTGCTCACACTTTACAACAGGGCAAATGGAGATTAAAAAACAAAACTGAAGGGAGTCACCCAGATTTGTAGTATTCTGCAGACATTTAGCCTCTTTTAGCTGTTTGGCTTCACTCTCACCCCATTCAAATAACTGCTGTTGTTCCACGACACTTGGCTAAACAGTTACAGCATCAGTTTCTGAACAACTCAATCAGGTATTGGTGTCTTTTTTGTTTTGCTGCCTGAAAGGGACAAAATCTTACTTTGCTGCATTAATTAGATGAAAAGTAAACCGCTAGAGCTGAATTTAATGAGATCTTTGCTTGTCTCACAGACAATTTTCTTTGAATGGCATGTCGCAAATAATATTTTTTATGTACATGGAAGAGTCTTAAGAGTGCTTTAGCTAAGCCACCATTCCAGTGGGACTTTATTAAGGTAAAACAAACACCTGGCTTTTCTAAAACCCAATTGTGCTTTTCTTGAAGAAATGTTGCTGCGGGATTGATTTTGTTGTTTTGTGTTCACCACAGGCAAAATAGTACATTTAGAAGGACAAGCCAGATTCACTGAAAGATTCATGGGTTACGTTCATGTAAAAACAAAAACAAAAAATCTTTTTTTTCCTCGTTTAAAATCTTTGGCATTAAATTCCCCTTATATCAAAAAAGGACCCCAAGCAATTCTGATGTTGACATATGAATTTGAAGCTGTATGAAAAACCAGAAAATGCTCTCTTTACATTCAGAGGTGTGCACTAAATATTTTCTACCCAACATCAAACTGATATCTTGGGAAAACATGGGTGACATTGAAGGAGAACAGGGAGAAGGAGACTCAGACACGCTACACACTTTCACACCAGTGGAAAATCGAATCATTTTTGAGGCACCAAACGGTTGATTTTCTTCCCACTCGATCTCCCCCGCCTGGCGCTCCCACATCAGTGGCTCCCTGGCTCGTGATTGGCCATGCTCTGAATGGGAAGGCCATAATTGACCTTGGCCACAGACAGCGTGAGGGCCAAAACAGCTCAGCCCTACATAATCAGCCCCGGTCACCAAAGCAAAAAAGACAGGCACAGAAATAAAGAACAGCCAGAGCAAAACAGAAAAACTGACCAACTCATGGGGAGAAAGGTTGAGGGGGGAAGAAGTGGCTCAAGGGAGCGTTAATCTTTCTACAGAATACATTTTTAAAAAGGCACATGGATACAGAGAGAGCATGAATTAAAAAATTCCCCGAGTAAGAGTAATTACAGTTTAAAAACAAGAGAGTCACTCTAAAACAAAGACTCTTTGGAAAAATCTCCATAAAGGTCACGATTGCAAAGCCTCCTAAAAGTAGGTGAGTCGAGGTTCATGTGGGAGGGGGCACATTATTATGCAGAGCGACTGCTCACTACCCCACTGTGGAAATGAAGAAATTGTTTATTAATGCTGCCAGCATAAAATCTGTTAATCCATGGAAAAAGGTCAACCTCTAGAAAGCTGAGCTGCATTTACAATGCCAAGCTGCTCTCATATGTATAAGAGTCACGTCGACAGTGTGTGCAGACAACGGGGGCTTCGGCAGACCTGTCTGATTATCACCCTCAGAGAAAGAGAAGGAGACGGGACCCAATGAGGAGAGCTGGTAGTAAACAGCTGGATGAATTGTGTACGGACACGGTGTACAGTTTCCGTTTTCTTTCTTTCTTTTCCCTAAACGATCTGAACGCACATCACACACAAGCATATGTGCTTATAAGAGCTAAATTATGTTACGACAATAACATATACATCTTGGAAAACTTACAAACGAAAGCTTAAACTTAACGGCAGGGAGTTTATTTAAAGAAGCATTTCAAAAAAGAAAACAGATGACAAAAGTCAAAGTAAGATAAAGATGACTTCCTGTCTAAACCTCAAAGGCATAATGTCAGAGAAATATCTCTTGACTTTGTTCCTTGTCTTCACAGATCTTTGGATCTGCACAAAGTGAAGCTGTCATGCTTTCCAGCACTGACTCAAATGTGCAATAACACCGTGTTTTATGAGCGGCTTGGAGAATGCAGTTAAATGATGATTGTTAATCATTGAGTTCGTGTCTGGAAAAATAAAGGAAAAGAAAAATAACACATAATGAAAAATAATGATGAAGAATAAAACACAATAAGACATAATGCTTAAAATTGAGTCACTTTATTGTTTATTTTTCATATTTTAATGTCTTTGGATATGCTGAAATCAAATTTCATTCTGTATTCTATAGAGGAAGATGAAGATATTTCCTTATTCACTGAAGTAGATAGATACTTCAGCATATCATATCAGTTCATTTATGTGCACTAACTTAATATGCTTCTGCAAGCTTAACACAAATGACCAAAAATGCATGTGCTGCACTAACCTACATACTGTTTACTGGAAGGGTGGTAGAAAACAGTGGCACCCTTAAAGTGTTTGGCCACCAGAAGCACTTAAGCTTTCAATAAAGTTTCCCTGAAGGCACAGAGCCTTTAACACCAAACCAGTACAGCTCCCTTGGCTCATTACACACCCACACATGTGCACACAAGCACAGAGACACAAACATGCACAAAAAAACCTTGCTGTAGGGAAATGATGCTTTTCTCAGTGAGAGATGAATCTGTAGCATGCGATATCCAATAAATATTTAGGATCTGGGTTTAAAAAGAATAAAAAGTGCCTTTCTTGGCTTGGAGTGCTCTGCTGGTTCAGTAAGAAACTTTCAAAAAAATCTCAAATGCCCTCAAAAGACAGTTTTGGAGGGCTTAATGCTGCCATGAATGATTATAGATTGTATAACAGACTTCATGCACAACAGAATTACACAAAAACAGCAAGATTTATGCCACTACTGTCCTCCAGTTTGTGATATTGAAAATCTTGGAATGAGATATTTATTTAATATCAGTTTCATTAATTTTGAATATTTTCAACACTGCAACAAACACCACCCCTAAACTTATTTCACTGGGGTCAGTTTGAATGTGTGGGAAGTGGAAACCATTGAAAGGTTTCAGAATAAATCACTGCAGATTGTAGCGAAGAAGTATATGAGAAAAAATATTCTGTTCATATTCAATTAAAAAAACCGCATTGCAAGAGAGCCTGCTGGTGAGCAAATACACAAAGTGCAACCACCCACGCCTAGATCAGTGGGGATTAAATGTGTGCGTATGTGTGTGTCTTTGTCCACTCTGCTGCTGTTGATCCTTAAATTGGGGCCAGATTGGTGTCAAGGCAGCCGGATTTTTGTTAGATTGGCTTGTCATCTTTTGTCGGGCAAGTCAGCAATCTATTCTGTGCAACAAGCTGACAAGCATATCTCAGACATGTTGACATGTATTTCTAGAAGAGTGCATGGACATTTGCACAAGTCCAAGCACAAACAAAAAGAAACAAGGATACTCAAGGCTTACAATGCAAGCCCCCCCCCCCCTTCAAAAAAAACCCAAGAGGTGAGTCTGCAGGTACAGAGCTTCCTCTCTTCAGCGTTTCTGTCTCTGCTCTGTTTGAGTTGTTTACACCCTCAGGAAAAGTGTCCCAGATTTTCTAAGAGGAAATGCAGGTCCCCTCCATGTAGATTCACTTGTAAGTGACTCTCACTGTTTTGCACTTAAACAGCTTGAGATGCGGAAAATGCTGTAGTGATGTCAGACGATGGAAACTTGGTGAACAAAACTCAATGGTGGATCAGAATGAAAGAAATACTTTCTGAAGCTTAAACACTCCAAACAATTGACGAACAGCAAAACCCATCTGGATAATTGTTTCCACCACCCTGGAAGAAAGCGAAGGAGAATTTGTACACTCTTCAGGAATAAATTGATTGGCGCTTTGATGCTATTGTCAGGAAGAAAGCCTAGAGTTCCTCCTCCCCAGCCAAGAACATGTCACCATCTTCTCATCTTCCAAGAGAAGACTCAGCAGACCCAGCAGAACCCGGAACAACATTGCTGCCCGGTAAAGACTTGCCGACATCTTGGACTAAATCAATAAGCGATTGTCCAGCATCCACCCGAGATTGTCTCTGGTCGAAATTCTACACCTGGAATTCCACTTCTTAAGGGGATCCTTGGAAAATGCTATGCTACAGGACACGGTCAAGTCTCTTACTGCATTTAAAAAAAAAAAGATGATCAATTTCCAGGCCCATAGCACGTGAGATAACCTGATGTTGTCAGGCATCCCAGAATCTGCTGAAGAGGAAGCAGAAGTTACCACTAAAACCTTCACCGAGACCCACCTGAAGCTTCCATGGGACACAGTGAAGAACATCACCTTCCACTGGGTCCATCACCTCAGAGCCAGGAGACTTGACGCCCGAATATTGTGGCCAAATTCGAACATTTCAAGGTGCAGGTGGAAGGAAAAGAACAAACTTTAGCATAAACAACCAGTTCCCCAAAGAGATCCTGGAGTGACTCAAGGTCCTGTTCCCCATCCAACGCAGCTTCATTTAGAAGGTCTCCTGTGCTGTCATTGCCGTGAACTGGCCCTACATGGACGGACAACTCTACCACGACCCCTACAAGAGACTCATAGACCTGCCACAGATACAGATCCACTTAAAACCCCAGAGTTTCCTAATGTGTTCTCAGCCTGCTATAACTCTAGGCAAAGGAGAATAGCAGTTTTAATACATAAAAATATTAATTCCACAGTACTCAACGCAGTTACAGACCCAGGCTTTGCAACTCATTGCGATCTCTTCACAGCAACCGTAGGGGATATACTTTCGTCTCACATGTCCATCACTCCTAATCTCGTCTGGATTATTTCCTGGTCAGCAGCTCACTGTTGAGTGACATTTCAGACACTGAGATAAACCCTATAGCTGTCAGCGATCAACTCTAGTAAATAAGAAGGTCATTCCGGTAAGTAAAACGCAGAGATTTAATACATCATTGCATAAAGATGAAGACTTTATTAAATATTTTAAAAAAGAACGGGCTTTCTATTTAGACTATAATGACCTGTCTGGAACATCAGCAATTGTTCTTTGGCAGGCAGGGAAAGCTGTGATGACAGGTAAAAATATTTCATTTTCATCACGTAAGAAGAAAAACGAAAACAAACATATTCAGGAATTAGAAGAAACCATTAAATCATTAGAAGAAGCCTGTGTGTCCTAGCTGGAACAGGAAATGCTGAGAAAAATACGCAAAAGTAGAATTCAATGAAATTATTGACCAAAAAACAAAATGTAACCACAAAGACTTTGCTTGCAAAATTTTGAACATGGTAACTGATCATGTCAGTTTCTAGCTAGTCAGTTAAAAATAAGTAACTTGGTATATGACCCTGAAAGAATAAACAACACTTTCAGGGACTTTTACAAAATTTTTTTTTTTTTTTTTTTTACAACATAACCCTTTGGAAATGATCAGATGGCACTGGGTTCACCACTGACATCAGGTGAACTGCAGGAAGCCCTGAAAAGCATGCCCAATGAAAAGGTTCCAGGTAGTGGTGGATTTCCAGCAGAATTGTGGAAAATTCCACAGAATGTTGCAGAAAATCAGGGAAAATTGCAGACCACCACCAAATATGAATTCTACCAAGATTAGTCTCCTGCTAAAACCAGAAAAAGACCCTGTATTTCCCACCAGCTATTGTCCAATATCCCTTATTAACGTTGACCTTAAAATAATCTGCAAAGCCGTCTCAAAAAGATGAGAGAAGATAACACCTCTCATAACACGTCTGGATCAAACTGGTTTAATAAAAGGTTGACACTCATCAACAAATACACATAGATTGCTTAATTTGACTACTCATGCAGTAAAAACAATTAAACCACAATATTGTCTCTAGATGCAGAAAATGGATTTCATGGAGGTAACTGGGAATTTTTATCTGGAACTTTTACACAAATTTGGTTTTGGGAACTCTTTCATAAACTGGTTAAACATATTATAGCGTTCCCCAACAGCATGTCTCCAGAGGGAGGAGGCAGGTATGCCCACTCTCCCCCTCACTGTTTGCAATTTTAATCAAACCACTAGGAGCAGAACATATGTGGATGATGTGTTACTATTTCTCCAGCATTGGCAAACCACTCTCTCTGAATTGATAAACTCTTTCTCAAGAGTATTTGATAAATTGGTTAAAATCTACAGTTCTCCGATCTATTGCTTGCTCTATAATTCTTCTTATTCTCCATTGTAATCTGGAACCACATGGCACTTTTAAAGAAAGTGGAAGACGATCTGAGTAGATGTAAGTCTCTACCCCTTAAATGATGGTTTCACTGTCACCTGACTGGTTTAGATCTGTGGACTCCCCCATCTCCAACTTCCTTTGGAACCCCCACATATTAGCTTAACCCTTTCATGCATATTGGTCACTACAGTGGACAGCTATTCCACAGCTGTTTTCTTGTATTGGTTTCAGTGTTGATGATATACTTGCACATAAACCACTACATTGGACACTGATGTGTCACTCCACACTAGGGATGGGTATCGAAAACCGGTTCTTGTTGAGAACCGGTTCCCACTGTTTCAATTCCTTGGAATCGTTTGCCATTTTTGCAAACGATTCCCTTATCGATTCCAGTCGCCCCGAATGACGTCACCACGTTGCGGAGCGTCATTTACCTGGCAGGAAACATGGCGCCTAAGCGGCTCAAACGCTCAAAAGTTTGATTATACTTTATGAGAACCGATGACAACAGGGCAACTTGCAAAGTAGATATTTCATTTAAGGGAGGAAACACTACGAATATGCAAAAGCATTTGCTCACAAAACACGCGATGACAGCGTTTTTAATTCCGCTCCGGACTCGTGACTCTCAACCCAGCAGCAGCGCTAACGTTTGCACGTCCTCTCCCGTTAATGCGGCAGGTAAATAATCAACTAACAGTGCATATTATGTTAGCGCAATCTGCCTTATTACAAGACCTGCCATTACTGTACATGTAGGTGACCATGATGAGAGAGACAGACAGAGTCTGGCTGGCGCTCGCTGGCAGTTCTCGCTGCAGTCTACCGGTAGCGTCTCCTTTCAGGCCAGGATAGACTAATGTCACCGAGCAGTGTCTAAGTTTGTGGTCAAAGGCTTGCACCCATTTGCCACAGCAGATGCCCCCGATTTTTGGTAAGTGAATGTGTTTAATTGTAGGCAGGGACATTACTGGATATTCTTGTGTAATTGCCACAGAACAATTTATGTTATACTTTGTTATTGCTACAGAAGAATGTTGCAGCTTTAAGGCAGGGATGACTCCTGGAGTTGCTTTCTCACTGCATATGCTTTATTTCACAATCAGATCGATTCGATAACAAAAACATACAGCAGCTCCTCTCCTACTCCTAGCCCTTCGCTGCGGTGGAAAAAAGAACGACTTCAATCCCCTTCAAGGAACATACGTACAAAATAGTTTTCCTGATACACCAATGGGGCGTTCAATGCCATCTTGTAAATATGAGTACTCTGGCAGAGTAACAGTTCAAATGAAAAATACACCAGAACAAACAAGCAAACAAAAAAAGAAGTGTGGGGTACCTTTGAACCAATGAACAAAGTATAACAATTTATACTTTTTAACATAACCCGACCCCGTCAATATGTGATATGTCTCACAAGAATATTTATTTTATTATTTTACATTTACAATTTTTTTTTCCTGGGGACCCTGTGACACCCCATTGAAGAGCCGTAGGCTGGATCTCTCAAGATCTCACTGTTGGGTTTGTAAGGCCATGTTACTCCTAAATTTCTATCTTGTTCAAAGAGAAGATATAAAACAAAGCTCTGAGCTAATCGACCTTAGTGTTCTCCTTTTTAAAAAAAAAAAAAGAATCGATAAGAGAATCGATAAAGAATTGAATCGTTAAACAGAATCGAAAATGGAATCGGAATCGTTAAAATCTTATCAATACCCATCCCTACTCCACACACATCAGTTGTCCACCTAAGTGGACATGTAAAAAAAAAAAACCAACTCTTTGAAAAGTATATGTTTAAAAAAAAATGGAGTTCAAAAATAATTTTTTCATGCCTACAGAAGAATAAAAATACTTAAGAAAAAAAAAATCCAGATTGAGGTTGTCATAATTCATGCATGAAAGGGTTAAATAGACTACAGCGGACCAAGGATAGAGGAACACTATATGTGCCTAACTTTCACCACTACTTCTTAGCCAACAGGCTACAATACATCTCAAGATGGTTAAAACATAGCCTCTTAAATGAGCAAGCAAGAAGGTCCTGAGTTCAATTCCACCATCAGGCCGGGATCTTTCTGTGTGGACTTTGCATGTTCTCCCCGTGTTTGCGTGGGTTCCCTCCGGGTACTCCGGCTTCCTCCCACCATCCAAAGACATGCAGTTTGTAGGGATAGGTCAATTGATTAATCCAAATTGCCCATAGGAGTGAATGTGAGCACGAATGGTTGTCTGTCTCTGTGTGTTAGCCCTGCAACAGACTGGCGACCTGTCCAGGGTGTACCCCGCTTCTTGCCCTATGACAGCAATTTGCCATTAGAGCACGTAATCTGACTGAAGGATGAAGCGATCTATTTTCATACAAGCAAAGATGACAAAATGTAGAATTATTTTTTCGTGTCAGGCACACCTTCATTCTTTGCCCTTTCATCTTGTGTGACACCTTGTACTGGGTGGGTGGAAGAGCATGGCAGAGGTTGTGTTTACACAGATAAAATGCAGTACAGTGCAGTTTTGGTAGCAGGTTTGGCATGGCATTATGCGGGAGCACCTCCTCTTATCATGAATGCAGGCACGCTCTTTTTCTAGCTTTAATTGATGCCAGATACGGACCATGAATTGTTCAGAATGCCAAAAGCTTGACAAAGGTCTTAGAACATGGCATGGCTTTTAATGAGCTGTTGCCAGAGCATGCTTGTTGCTTCTCTTTTATGTATGAATTATAAATTTAAGGTCACCAAGGCACAGCACTAAAAAAAAAATCACATTGAATGGCAGCTCTGGTAAATGACAATTGTAAATCATTCTGTTGAACACAGCTAAGGTGACAGGTGCTGTAAATTTGTTCAGAGAGTTACCAGTTTCATAATAAATTCACTGATTAATTGGTAAATTGTGAGCTTTTTGCTTTAGTTGACTGAATCACTGGAGCCCCAACATGGCAGCAAGACTTACATATGAAATCTGAAATGTAAACTTTGTGTGCAAACAACTATAGTGTACTCTAGTCTGACTCTAACTCACACAATTTAAATTATTATTAGTAAGACAGATGCTCAAGTGCAAGTACACATGAGTACACATAATCTCCACTGACTGCATTTCACACTCAGCATCATGACCCTATGTCACTCCTGGCGACCATGAATTTTCATATCCAAATGAAACAGATACAGTATGGACTGAAACATGGTTTGAAAAAAATCTAAATATATTGGTCTGATCCAGGATTCAAAAGAAGAAAAATGATCCACTGAAGAATCACAGTAATAGTCACATTTTCTCTTGTATTGGTGGCTTCTCCACATTGTGGGCTTATTGCTGATGCAGTTTGGGACCTCTTTCCCCCGTAAGACTGAAGTGGAGCTCCGGATCAGAACATACTTGATCTGAAGGATCATCTTTATCCTATGACAAAATATTTCTTCTGGTGGAAGTTTCATTTTCCAAGATGACAGAGGGCATCCACGGGGCACAAGGAGTCAATGAACGGTTTGGTGACTATGTAAATGAGATTAATAGTTGTTCGACTCCACCTTGTTGAACAACTTTGGGAGATTTTGGACAAACATGTTAAACAGCTTTCTTCTCTACTGTCATCTAAAACCAAATGAGAGAATCTCTTTTGGAAAACCAGTATTTCTTCTGACCAATAAAAGTCCAGAGACTTGGAACTGTTCTCTGACACGTGGCATGCCTTACAAAGACACTTTATTCTGATTTTCCGACTTTCCCTTTAAATTGCCACTGGTCCTTCACATAAAGCCAGATGTTGGAACTGCACAGAAGTAATCCTGGAACAGCTTGAACTCCTTTTTCTTTTTCTTTTCTTTTGCCACTGCTAGCTCAGAACACCAGGCACTGAAAACACCCAGCTGGAAATGGCTTGACAGCAATTGGAAGTGGGCCATTTTTCCAGCTATTAGATTTGCTAGGATTTTGAATGTTAGTATGGTAGTATATGACTCTTAATGACTTAGCTTAATGGCTTAGCTGATAGACCCGGTGCTAATAACAACTACTTTGTCCTCGTGTTTTTCTAATAATAGCACTGTGGATATTACCCAGACAGTAATAGTATTAACTTGTACTCCGCTGGTTGTTATTTGTGATTCAGGACTTAAATCAGAAGACTTTGGTGTTTGGTCAGTGTGGTATTTATCCCACCCCTCCATGTTCACTGTGATTAGAGTGTTGGTGGAATAAAGTATATGGTACTATCACTGCAAACCATTAAAAACATGTGCTGGCCTCAGGAAAAAACAAAGGACACACCACTTTAATGGATAAAATTAGAAGGACTTATTTTTCCTTCTTGAAATTGGACTGCAGAATCACACAATGTCCATCTCTGCTGAAACCTTGCTGACAAGCAGCTAAAGCACTCAGCCTGAACGTCTGTGCATGAGGGGAAAACAGCAGAGGATTCCCCAACAGTCTGTCTCCCTCTGAAAATAAAATGTGGCATGGCTACAGCTGGAAGGCTGAGTGAGGCAGCCAGTCAGCCAGAAAGGAACCATGAAACCAAGCAGCCTGCCAGCGGTTCAATCATAAGCCATATCCTGTCGATCATGCAGTTAACGAGTTTGCTTTGAAAAGCAAACAAGCCAAATGCTAAATTTAAACAAGCTGGGAATGCACAGGAATGGTGACACTATAACTAATGCTGCAGAGAAATTGGTGGTTGGGTACATTAGGCATGGATGGGACTGCCATATTTCAGCTCGTAGTTCTCACCTGCAGTTCCAACTGCCAAGGGCTGAAGCAGGATTCAAGTGCATGTTAATCTGCTTCAATATCACAAATGAACAAACACAGTGTAGGGGTATGGATACTAATACTTTAGCAATATCATCTCATGACCCATTTTATGATCCCATAATCTGTTTTTATTCATTTTTATAAACTGGCTCTAGTAAAACCCCTATTAAATATTCAGATTTGATGAAGATCTACCACTTCAAATCGTACCCTATTAAGTCTATACCTGATGATGTATAAACAGTCTAATGTTTATTGCAATCCACATCTAAAAACAAAGACAATTTGGCAAGGCCGACTTTACGATTGATCCTGATACTGGGCCATGTTTTGTCACAGTTCCTCTGGTATTTCTTCCTATTCTTGGATGCAGAGATGCAGTTCACCAGCTCTCATTTTCTCGACCCTGGTTCCCCAGTAGTGTGCTTTAGAACAACTCCAAAACTAAATTCACAGAAGACCAAATTTATCAAAACTGCTCTTTAGTACAGTGGCACCAACAACTCATAACAGGCAAGTTCTCTTGTTTTTCTGTGGGGAAAACCTGTTCACCTGAAGGCTCACATCAGGTTTTCACATCAGCCCTCACTGTGCAACTCTGGAAAAAAGGTCAAAACTAAGTGCTTGATGCCACTTTTCACTCACTTGCCTATACAGTTAAGCTCTTTGCTGGTGTTCACTCTGGGAAAAATACAATATCTCACCCAGAAGGGCCAGAACTGTAAAACGACTTATGCATGATGGACAAGTGGCATTTAATACAAGAGTAAAATGTACGTCATGAGATTTTAAGTTCCAGATCTTCAGCGGTTTCTTGTGTTCTTATCTGTTCGATCAATACGCTTATACAACAGCAAGCTTCCTTATTTCTTTTTAGTGGAATACTGTGTGTGGGTGTATCACACAGATACTTCCTCTGACCTGCTGGCCTCTGCAGTGAAGCTGTGGTATTGTAACCACAAGATGGTGCAGCAAACAGTTCTAAGCAACAGGTCAGAACTACAGCATTCGTTGTACTGCTTAAAAAGAGATTTCTTTCCAGAACAAGTGTAATCTCACACACTCAAAAAACAAATCTGAAGATTTTGCAGTAGGTTTGAGGAATGCAGCTCTTTCCCTGCCAAAGTATTTACCGCATAGCATGTGTACACATAAATATACTTGCCCTGGAAATTGCAGTTTGTTGTGCTCCTATAGTAGCTGTTGTGTCAACTGGCTCACAGTGTGAACAGCCACATACACACTGGAGACCAGGTTTGGCTTTGATTTAAGAGAATTAATTCACATGATTTACAACCTTTCTGCAGGAGCCCTCACTATATTGATTTTTATAACTCCAGGGGTGAAGCTTGATAAAATGTTACTTTCATTTCATGGGTGGAAACAGAAAAGGAAGAAGGATGCTTGTGGAGGTAAAGAGAGGATTGCAGCTATTACACCTGCAGGCAGGCTGAACACTGAGGGCTTTTCTGTCACAGCAAAAGAACCTTCATCCTTCACACGTACACCCCCACACTTTGCTCGAGCTCCTGAGAAGGTTTTGAGCAAGACTTAAAACTGCAACAACGTGGGCATGACACAAAAGTCTTTCTGAAGCTTGAACCCCTATAAAACATCCATAACAATCAAAACCTCCACGGATCATTCCTTCATGTTAAATACCATTGAGGATAAACCAAAATAAGTAGCTATAGTAAACTACTCAGCTACCACATGAAATCCAACATGACTGCCTGACATTGAGTAGGCCCGTAAATAGGTCATGATGCAAAACCTGATCTTACACCTCAAAGCATGGACTATGCAAAACCCAAAGAAATCATGTAGTAGGCAGCACAGAGAAGATAGTTGCAAGGCTTCTGCCTGGAGATGCACTGATTGCAATTTTTTTAAAGTGCTGAACCAGGTGACTCTGAATCCTCCCTTAATTATGCTGCAACAGACCTAGGCTGATGCACATGATGTGCTGAGTATTTCTTCTTCACTCACCTCTTTTTACTCTGTGTTTATGCACCACTCTGAATTTAATCATTACTTTAAACTCGGGCTCTCACCCACAGTGTGTCTTTGGTCCTGTCTTCCTCCCCTCACCCACAGCCCACTGTGGCAGATGGCTGCCCCTCTCTGAGCCTGGTTCATCCGGAGGTTTCTTTCCTACTAAAACAGGGTTTTTCCTTCCCACTGTCCCGAAATGGTTGCTCATAGGGAGTCATCTGATTATTGGAATTGTCTCTCTGTTATTGTATTGAACTGAAGAACATTCTCGTGGCTGATTCTAATTTTACTCACATGAAAAATAAGTAAAGTAAAAATTAAAAATATTATTAAATTTTTATAAATATTACATTGAAAGCACAGTGGCATGGTGGTTAACACTTTTGCCTGACTGCATGGGATGGAGTGTGGAGTTTATATGTTCTCTCCATGTTTGCACGGGTCCTCTCCTGACTGCGGCTTCCTCCCACAGTCCAAAGATGTTCATTTCATGACTTCAAAGATTTCATGAGGCTAGGTTAATTGGTGGCTCTAATACACATAGGTGTGGATGCTTGTCTGTCTTTCTTTGTGTGCTGATAATAAGGATTCTGACTTGTGGCTGGCTCTTAATGCTGGACAGCTTTAGCTTTAGCCAGTTTACCTTTGCTAGCCTTTTTAAAACTTTCATGCTTAGCTGGGCGAGGGGGATGATTAGATTATTTGACTTGCTGTTACAAATGTTTTTACGTTGTCGTGCTCGTCCCCCGCAGTTTACTGGCAAACTTTGTGTCTTCACTCCAGCGAAGAGCTTCGACGCTAACGACATGCTAGCGTGTGGGGGTGAGTTTGCACCACTCTCCGCCTGCGCCACTGTGTCCATTTTGTGCCTACATGAAATGGACAGGCTCATTATCAGGCACGATCAGAGGCTCGTCTGAGCCAAGCACAGCGGAAATAAGGCTAAAGGTTGGTCATCTCTCCACCACATGGTAAGTCAGAGTGAGATCCAGAGGACAAGTCAATATCTTGAACACTGTTCCTCAAAACATTTCCTGAACAGGTTTCTACTCTATGATAGGTCCTTTATCCTGATGAATTGAGGCACCGTTATTAGGGACTGCTGTTACTGTTAATGGTGTATGTGATAATATGTCACACAGCAAATACGAAGCTAAAGCCCATTTAGGTAGACATTAGGTAGCCCTCTTCCATTTCTCCACACTCAGGTTTTGATGCATTGTAGAAGCTTTAGATGGTTCACCATGGGTATGGGCACTCTAAGGCTACACTAACCTATTTGCAGTGAGTTGATTCACTGTTATGACATCTTTCTATCATTAAATTTTTTTCTGTAGTAATTCAATTTCATTGTGCTGAATATAAGATACAAAATTGTAATTTAAATACTTCAGCAAGAAAAAACACGAGAAAAAAAACAACAAAAAAACAAAAACTACTTGATATGTGCAGCCCCTCACAGACAATTTTCTTTTCTGGAAGAAGTGCCTGTAGCAATGAAGTCACTTTTATTAACCTGCAAGTGGTATTTTTATCATATGACATTTAATATTTATCTTTTTACCTGACGCAGAGCTACCTGCTGTGGTGACCCCTTGTGAATAAGAGAGCAGCCAAAAGTAGCTTTGCCTGATCTTATTATTTGGTAATATTCAAATATATGGTGTAGATATTACAGAGGAGGCAAATGATGGTTCGACTTTAAATATTTTTTTAAAAGGTTTGCTTTACTTTCTTTGCTTTTACTGTCTCCCAAAAGGCTGAACAAGGCGAGCTGCTAACAGAACTAAAGTTGCAAAATAGTTAGCCGAAAGAAGTGCTGAGTTCATGGTCTGGGGTAAATTTGCAAATGATATGCATTATGTTTCTGTTGGGATACTGAGTTCCCGAGTACTACTTGTAGCTTTACAAGCCCTCATCTGTCCATTGCTCATTTGCACATAACAAGGCTCTAGAGGCAATAAGCACCATTGTGCCATTTGTATTTGCATGGTACTTGACATTTACACACTGGGAAAGCAATTAGGCCAGAACTAGGGCCATTAATACAGTGAACAGACTAGATGTGTTTGCTCTCATAGCTACCTCAATATGCATTCACAGAGAAATGAATATGATGCCATCTGCATTTCTATACTAACATTTCCTCTGTGGGTCTCAGAGAGGAATAAAGATGAAATTCACAGTTGAATTCACAGTTCAATGCGCCTACTCTTCTTCTGTTCTCCTTGTATTTTGCTGCTCAGCGATGTAAACATATCTTACACTCACACACACAAAACCTCGTGTACAAAATTTGATTTATCCATTGAGGCCTGAATCTAAACAGCCTCAACTTTACACATGCAATTTCAAGTCTTTTAAAAGATAATAACAAGATAATCCAGACAAGAGCGCTGGAAACAAGATATAAGAGCAGGTTAGCAGTTACTGCCAGTGCCTACCTATGACATGTTCCCACATTCCCAAAGTATTGGAACATTTCTGCTTGGAAAACAGTATTTCAAATCAAATCAAATCACTTTTATTGCCACATCACATGTGCAGGTACATTGGTACAGCACATGTGAGGGAAATTCTTGTGTGCGAGCTTCACAAGCAACAGAGATTACTTACTTTCTAGTAAGTAATCATGAAAGCTTATTCAAATAAAAAGGAAATATGCAATATTGGGCAACGGTTGAGGATCAGTGTAATCAACAGTGAACTGTTAGTATGTGATACTTTCCAAGAGTTGTAGTTTATCAAATGATTTAGTGGAGGCCAAAGGCAGTAACTAAAACCACACGGAGGCTTTTATTACAGAAGTAATTTAAAGTTGACCAAGTTTTAGTGCAGGGGTGGGCAATTTATCTTCCCAAGGGGCCACATGAGAAACTAGGACTGTTGTGGAGGGCTGCACCAGTAAGCCGAACTCAATTCTGCTCTGTAATATTTCTACTAACAATTAATTGACTTAAGCTTAGCTGACAGCTGTTGGGTTTGAATTTTATGTTGCAGAGTTAAATAAATAATCTTTGGATGCTCAGTAACCTAACCAAATAATTCCATCTGTTTTAGGCTTTTATTTCCTTATACAACAAAATAATATTTTAGAAGTTGCTAATCTGCTGTATTTATGCCAAAACGTTGATGGTTTTGTTAAATAAAGATGAAGGTTTTTAGCTGAATGAACAACTGATAAATGGGGGCAATTCGCACAGGTTGTCTGCACTTGTGTGCACGCTACACTGGTTATATTGACCACAGCAGGGCTTTCCCTGCTGCACACCTTGGAGTTTCCTCATCAACACCAGCCCCCTTCCCCCCTCCTTTTTTTCTCGCTTCAAACCCTCATTCTCTGAACCAATGCACTGCTTCTACTTTTTCCAGCCTGCTGCCTTCCCATTATCTTTCAGATGCACACAATAGCACTCCCTCCAGCATCCTTATCAAACCAACTAACTGCTTGTGTGTTTTTGGTCAGTTAATTTTAGATGTAAGGATTATCTCGGCTGGATAAGGGAGGCAGTGCAAGCCTGGATATAGCTGGATATTGGCCACCGCGGTCGAAAGTCTGCTGTGGAGGAAAAATATAGATGAAGATACTTGTATAAGGAAACATTTTTTTAAGGAAAAGAAGAAAGTATTTGAGATTCATGAGGTATACATCTGGAAATTAACAAAGATAAGTACATACAGAGGTATATATATATTTTTTTTATATTTGTGCAGTTATGATCTTGAATTGTTGGAACACTGTTGATATTGTTGTTTGTCAATGTGTATTAACTTCAATAAAAATGTAATTCAACCACTCTCAATATTTTCATCAAAGCAATGAAACGTATTACATTAATTACATGTAAATGCTTTTTTGGCAACATCGTGGTTGCACTGCTGGTGAGCTGGGTCCTTTCTGTGTAAGGTTTGCATGATCTCCGTGTGCCTGGTTTTCTCCAGGTTCTATAGCTTGGTCCCCACAACCCAAAGTTGAGTGTTGTGTTAATTGATGAAACTGGCCATAGGCGTTTATGTGACTGCAAATAATTGCCTGTCTCTCTATGATAGCCCTCCCACCTGACTGGTGACCTGTCTTGGGTGTTCCCTGCTGTAAGGCAGCTAGGACAGGCCTCGAGATGACTGGATAGCAGTGATGGGAATAACGGCGTTACAAGTAATGGTAACGAATGAGCTAACTAATTACTATTTATATCGTTACAACGCTGTTACCGTTACTAACAAGAAAATGCGGTGCGGTCGCGTTACTATCTTTCAACAAAGAAGCTGTGTTCAGCTTACAGCATCTTATATCATTTGCACGGAAGCAGACGTAAGTAATCTGGGCGCTACAGCTTTAAGCAGCTGTGCGCGCTCCCGCGGACGGCAATCACTTTTTGGCACAACACCTGGAGCTAAGGGGCAAAACAATCGCATGCGTGCTGCTGTTTGACTGAGGAAGAATAAAGTAGTTGTGCCAATCACATGACCACTGTAAGATGACAAAGGTGATATATACCAGTTTTTAAATTGTGTTGATAGGCCACGAAAAACCAGAGTCATGATAAACAATATATAAATTTTTCCTGAATAGTTTCATCACGTTTACTGTCTAAGGACAGCGCTAGCAAGCACTCTCTGCTCATGACCAAAAAAACAAAACAAAAACCAGCCCGTTCATTTTGGTGGAGAAATGCACAATATCGACCAATCAAAAAATGATATGGCAACATGACATTTGGCTGTTTAGGAAGAGGGGAAAGTTTTAGGAGTGACAGCGAGAGAGAGAGAGAGACAGCAGAAAAAGAGAGAGAGCAGTATATACTTTTGTGAACAGACAAATGCATTTTTCTAGAAGAAAAACAATCCAACATGGTAACTGGTCATGTTGTCTGCAGCATGAGACAGGAAGTAGGGAACAATGCATATACAGTGTAACCAATAGCTATACAGTTGGAGTTAGAGAAAGCTTTGGTCTTTGAGGGAGCACTTCAAAAATCTGAGAAGGGAGAAATGTTCTGCTGGCGTAATTCATGTCAGTTGAAGTGACTACCAAAAAGTAAAAAATAATGCTGGAGCAAAGTAAAAGTTCATCAACAAATATGCTGGTATGAGATAATCAGCAGAGTGACTGTGGACAAAAGTTAGGTTGTAAAGTATGATTGAATGCTAATCTAAATAGCTGCTAGCCAAGAAGCTAACAAATGAGCCCCTTAAAATGCAGAAGCTGAAGCAAATTAGCTAATGCAAGCACAATTTCTGACTCTGTGCTCCTGTAATCCAGTGTGCTATTGAAGGAAAGCTTGCAGGGATCTCATTGCATTTTATTCACTCATAAATATGTGTGAGGTAAACCAGTGATGCAGAAAACAGCTGCTCTTAATTGCCTTAAATGAACAGTGGTTAAGGGAGAGATGTGACGCTAACAGACCTTAAGCTGTTGTTATAAAAAGAGATGAAGGACAAATTAGTGTTGTTTATTTGAGACTTATTGTTCAGAGAGTAAATCCAAAGATACTGTGGCAAGTGTCCTTATTTGGACTGGGTAACCCCCTGCTACGCCAAGAAAACTCTCCTTTGCGCTGCCACAGTGCAAGCTGCGCTCCATAGAGCACAATGAACTGACACGATCCTGCAAAGAAGGAAAATGTCTGACAAAAAGAATCAAATCTGTGCAATATCATAACGAGCCAAGAGCATAAAGTCATTAATAACAGCAATGTTAAATGGCTGAAGGACCAGTCGATCTGTTCTTATCTTGCATTGGCCCCTACCAGCAGTTCACCAGTTTAGCTTTGACACCTACCTCCAACCTTGTTGTTCATTAATGCATGAAGCAGCTCTCCCTCCAGCCCCTACAACCACTTTCTTTCCTGACACTGCCACTGCATTAAAGGTGGGTGAAACGCTTTTAAAAAAAAAATGAGCCCAACACCCCCCTTCCCCACAAAACCAGCCCCACACCTCAGCTCTGAGACTTACTCTCTTCCAGAGGCAAGATCATGTGAGTCATCATCACAGTATATGTAGATATTTGGGAATATGAAAATAATAACGTTGCCAACGTATTAAGTTTTTTGGGGGGTGTTTTTAAATGTAATCCAGTTTGTTAAATTACATCATAGGAACTTTAGATAAGCATGGTTTATAACAAATAACATCAGAGATCATTTTCAGTCTTGGCAGGTTTGCAGACACCATCAACAAAACTGTTAACTCAAAGCCATCTGCTGGCTTATGGGGTTACATATACACTAAACAAACACACGTGCACACTTGCAGACACATGTGAACTCATACACATTGGGTGTTATAATGTTGTTTGTATCTTCTTCATCATGCATATTGATTTTAACTTTTTACACCCTAGAAGGTTTATTCATGCATCTTGCTATAGCTGGCAAGGAAATGCAATAAGTTCAAGTGTTTTAACAGGCAGTCTGAAAGCCACCTTTGTCCATCCATACATCCATCCATTTTCTGCCGCTTTGCAGGCTGCAGTGATAGCAATCTATCCCAAGAAGCCAAGCCCTCCATCTCCCTGCCCATCTCTTCCAGGGAACACTGAGGAGTTCTGCAGCCAGCCAAGAACCAACCTAGTCTGATGCTCAATCCAACTTAACTGGCTCCTTTTGATGTGGAGGAGTAAGAGTCCCTCCTGAATGACCAAACTCCTCACCCTGTCGTCAAGGGAAAGCTCATTTACAGCACTTGTATTTGCAGTCTCACTCTGTCACTACCCAGAGCTTATGGTCATAGATCAGAGCATGAACACAGACTGACTGGTAAATCATCAGTTTTGCTTCCATGCTCAGCTCTCTTTTCACCACAACAGACCGATACAGCGTCCGTATCACTGCAGATGGCTGCCCCTCCCTGAGGTTGTTTCTGCTGAACATTTCTTCCAGTTAAAAGGGAGTTTTTCCTTGCCACTGTCGCCAAGTGCTTGCTAATAGTGGTCTGATTGTTGGCATTTTCTCTGTATTATTGTAGAGTTTTTACCTTACAATATAAAAAGCCTTGAGGCAGACTGCTGTTGGGATTTGGCTATTTCAACAATTATTCCAGGATGAGCTTGTCAATATATAGATATAAACATAGATATAGATATAAAATATGAAATTCTGCACTCATGACATGCCATGTCTTTGGTGTTAGCAAAATGGCAGAAAATTTGAGCATATCTGTATAAAAAAAACACAAGGTTTGATTATCTCATTAGCAAAGTTGTCAGGAAAATATAAAATACATAAATCTAACGGTGCCTTCAGTGTTCTTGAAGGACCAACTTCAGTTAATCCCATGCAAGCTGCTGTTCTCTTATTCTGCCTACACACAACCACCATTCACCTTCATTTTCATATTGATGTAAAGTGAAGGAGCCCTCACATCAAGCTCATCGGAGCTTTCATACATTCTGAATTGGGCACTACAGGAAATAGATGCCCTCAGTCTTCTGTGTTCATGCAGCTGATGACACAGCTTTTAACAAGTGAAGCTAAAGCTGCTGCACTGCTCCACTTTGGCCCTCTCAAGGATTCCATTTCTAAAAGGAACACTCAAGTAATGTGGCAAGTCATTTTGACAATCATGAAAGGTAGCACTAACAAGTGCAGGCTGCTGATAAAGGAAGGCTGCAGTGAGAGACTCTAGTGAAGTGAGGGGATGGGGAACTAGTTCCAAAGAAAACCAGCCAACCATGAAATGCCGAACCTTTACACTTGAGAGATGGCAACAGACTGTATTAGCAAGACTGAAACATGACAACAAAATCAGGAGTTGCATTCTGCGGCACCACAATTTCATCATGTATAACAAAAAAAACTATATAATCCAACACTCCCTTGTTTGCTTTTAGGGATTTAGTATGCTAGTCCCTGCAGAATAATTAATGATTTATGTTTTATCTCATTTGAATGTGTCTGTTTTTGCACCAGGAGCTCTATTACAGTCATCTGGAGACTTTCAGCAATCCTGTTTCTGCTATCTTCCACCAGTACAACAAGTTGGGAGAATTGCTCTGCTGTTATTACATTTCGAAAGTATCCCTGATCCAGGGAGGAGCCTGGAGGAGAAATTAGCCAGGAGTTTATTGGCTCAGATACAAAAGGAGCAGATTGAAAAGGGGGTGAGATGATTGAACTCTTCTTTATTCCATGGTGTGTCCTTTGTGCCAGGCTGTGCAGTCACTTTGATGTTATCTCTGTCATTTGAGCTCCATACTGCGCCTTGGGTGCCTCACACAAAAGAATATGATGCACCACCAGAGGCCATGAATGGGCTTCCCATCTATTTTCTGCAAGAGGGGAACTCTCCTTTTGAGCCGCCTCGAGTGTCACTCATTATCAAAGTATATCATTGCGGTAAAAGCCTCAGAAATGCATTTAATATGTAAAAGAATACTGTACAACTGGCCAAGTGAATACTGATTAATTAAACTAACCTCGCTTCAGGGAACTTACTAAAGAACACTTTTTTCCAATAACAACAGCTTGTTTTTCACTGTTGTTCAGTGTCCTGTGTTTGTCTCCAATCAGCATGTTTTTGTGCATTATCATAACCATCAAAGAAGCTTCTGAAAATGTGAGTGCACTAAAATCAAATACGCCTAATCGGTAGGAAAAGGTCGACTGTCAGATTGTCACTTGTGAAGGAACACCGTGATAATGGGAGGAACGCTGCACCTTTCTTTCAAAAGGAGAAGAGCAGCGGCAGAAAGGAGGGGGTGGTGAAGATGGAGGAGGATGAAGAACATCTTACTGAGCTGCCATTAGTGGTCTAATTCACACACTAAGAATCAAAAAGAGACCTTTGAGTGGGTGGTTGGATTGTTGAGGGCCGATCAGAACCTCCATTAGCACAGAAATAAGCTGCAAATGGAACAGAGGAGCTGCGTGAAAAAAAGAGAAGGGCCAACGGTGTTGAAGGAACACAGTGCTCCGGCCAGGCAGAGCCAGACCCACTTCACAGCACTTCTGCTCAGCTAAACATGTCAAGAAGCTGAAAGATAAAATACCAACCACACAGAGGGACGAGAAACTCAAAGCTAATTTGCATTCTTCTTACAGGTTCTTATTACTGTAGGTTAGAATCCCAAGCACTGACAAACTGCATCTATATTACAGTGAAGCTTTGTTTATTGAGCTGTGAAAAAAGTGTCACAGCTCCTCCATGACTGAACTAAAATTGGTTGCTATCTCCTTTAAGGATGTCTCCTTGAGAAGCAATGGACTACTCCAAGCTTTCCTGCTGAACTTGGATCACTGCTTTGATGACTGCCATTGTGTCAAAACATACACAGCTTGATTTGCAAAGTTCTAAATATGCTGATTAGTGAGTGAGGAGTCAGTGAAGACTGTGTTGGTCTTACCAAAAAAACTGCCGTGAGCAGAGACTCGATGGCACGCTAGCATGTATCGAAGTCTGGTCATTAGTGGCAAATGTCCTCTTTCACACTTTTCACTAAATTACAACAGAACTCTATGCTGAGAATCTCACCCTCAGGGGCAAATTTATGAATCGCAGTTTCAGTGTTATACTCTAGACTTGATTTGAGTCACTGTCAGAGGATATGGTGGATGAGCAAGACTGGATGCACCGCTTTAAGGTTTGGAAACTGAACGGCTCCGACTCAGAAACCTGATGACGCAGAAAAATACCAGCGATGATTCTTGGGAGGAAAGTTGTTAGTTTGTTGCATATTAGTGTTTGAGGTCTATGGTGAAATGGCAACTTCACATGTGCAAGTTATGAGAAGAGGACTTTCAAAGGACTATACAGAACAGCAAGAGCACTGGAAGAAGTTAAGCACTGCAAAAGAGTTGGTCAGATTGAAATTGGTACAGGTTTTGAATTTCCTGGATGGATTTCTGGAATGTTTTTGAGCACATCTCATGTATTCTTATATTTACACAACTGCTGTGCTCAAAGTCTACTTTTATGCCGGTTTAATGCAATATCATTCTGTGAACTGGAGCACATGCAAAAGAATTGAAAATGTATAAATGTGCAATCTGTGTAAGTATATGGTGAAAAAAAACATCTCAATAAGAACAAGTGTCTTAATTAAAGTATGTGTTTACACGAGAAAAGGGCTGCCTGCATTTAACGAATTGTGGAATCGTGTCTTTTTGTGTGTTCTGATAGTTAGCACGGTTTCATTTATAATCCCTACTGTGCAATTCTATAACAAGAGCCACAGGATTCTAGGTCAATCCTCTCAAATGAATTTCATTTTTTGGCCTAAGTCAAGCAGTGATTAAGCAGACGGGAATCCTACTATATACTTGAAGAATGCTCGTGCATGGTACAGTAAGAGAAGTAGCCTCTGTAAACCTCTACGGTAATGAATGAGGGAAAAAAAAGGCAATTCCCGGTCTGTGCTCTGAGCATTAGGAACATGTGCACAGCAGGAGGTGACGAGACAATGATTCTGATGGATATCCCTGTCCAGCAGAGAGTCACTCCTCCCAATGTTCTTTCTGCTGATTGATTTGAGTGACTGGGAGAGGACAGAGCGGACTGGGTGAGGTCTTATCACTCCCTTGGCTGCCTAACCTGCCGGGCCCATGTTGTTTTGAAGAGAGGCCGTCAATAATAGTGGGTGACTGTGTAGTGAAAAACAATGGCTGCTCTTCAGATGTCCTCACTCTAATAAATAACGCTGTAGCTATGAATGTTGAATATGTAGCATAGGTTTATGAATGCCGTGCTAAACATTTCAATGTGCCACATGACAAAATATATCCTGTAATTTAGCATTTTAGACCGACAGAGGTAAAAAAGATAAACACTTTGTTTTTGGGGGGTTTTTATCCAGAGCATCCTGACCGTTGTCATCAGATGTCAATTCATATAGACTGACAAGTCGCAAGGCATTTAAGCTGATGAATAAAAATTGGACTGCATAAATTTCTGCTTAATGGGATCCCTGAGCTTCACGGAAATGCAATTATCCTGTTGCAAATGTGGTATTGCAAATATTGGAGACATGGTCAAAGCCCCCTTACTGAAAATGGAGTCTGCCTTAATGTCAAAACTGATGATTTTATATGCATACAGCTGTACACAGGTACAAAACATAAACAGATGCCACACATAGAAACATTTTCAGCATTATGCTTCATTTTGTGTTATGCAGGAACAAAACAGGTGTCTTACTGAAAGCCGTGCAGAATAGAATAGAATAGAATAGAATAGAATGCTCACTGATGTGTACAGGTGGCCCTCCCCGTTCATTGCGATGTATAACCCTGTCTTCACGGATTGAATGGCGACAACTCTGAGGCCCACAGGAATAAGGTTGAACAAAGCTGGGGAACACACACGTAAAACAAGCAAACACAAACATTCATCAAAATCTCACCAAAAAATATTGAAACAGACAAACCAAACATTAAGTAAACTTTAACTAGATGGGGGTAAAACATTTAAGTAACAATCCATCATCTAAACACAAGATGTCTATCTTTAAGGCGTTGCAAACTATGGATAATACAACTGCTGACTGCTGCATTTAGGTAATCTCAGAAGATGAATTGCAGCACAGCTGGTGGACGTGACGTGACTAGCCTAGCGCAGCCTTGGCCACTCAGTGCTACCTGAGAAGCAGTTGTAATTGGGGCCACTGCTAGTGCAAGGCTGATTTAATAACACCCTTGTTGTTGTAGCAGACTCGTGGTAGGTAATGGGTATTGTTTGTATGGGGGAGAAACAAGAGGACTGGCCTGGCTGGGACATTAGGTGTGTATTTGGGAGACATGCACTAAAGGGATGCAATGAACTCAGCTGACCCTGCAAGCAACTGGAAAGGGCAGGCTTGCATCCTAGAAGAAAATCTGAGAGAACTAAATGCAGAACCACTCATTTCCTTTCCTTTTTGATGGCTTGCGGTCAGTTTCAACTGCCGACACCTAATTTGATCCTGGAGTTAAAATGACACGCTATCTATAATGCTTACCGTTTCAATAAGTCCCTTCAGCCTACCGCATGTGACATGTGCCACATCTCTTCCTGCTGACAGGAGTAAGTGACACAATGCAGAGTGTCAGGCTAGCATTAGCACCAAGCACTGGAATCAAATTAACCACCTAGCCTGAAGTGTTAGAGGAGCAGTGCCAGAACAAGCTAATAATACCTTTTTCTCTCTGTTGAGCCTACTGTTTCCTGGTCCACTTTGCCTCTCGGGAAAAGGACCAAACTGTGTGATCCCATGGCTCCATTTAAGAGCCATTTTTGCTCCAAAGATCAAAAATACTGACCAGACATTAGCAGAGGGTGACTGCTTGGTTAATTTTTTTGTATAAGAAGAATAAATATGGAGCAGGAAACAAGCCAGACATAAAATTGTGCTCAAGAAACCTACACAGGGTAAACTTTTCTATAACCTCTGCTAGTATTTCTTTAGATTATTCCAGACACCTGTTAAAAATCTGATCTACAAGTCCAAGAGATATTTCAAGGTACTCACAGGAATTACTGCTGTCATCCTTGGTCCCATCAAGAGAGCCATCGGGGTTCATTTGCAAGTAGTATCCCTGCCTGCAATATAACCTGGTCACTATACCCTTGAGCTGGGGATCTGAAGGAAAGGGGGGGGGGGGGAAGAGAAAGAACAGAGAATAGTTAGAATAAACTTCAAGAATGCAACTTTTTTGATTTAATACACGACAAAAAGAAAATTGTTTTCACGGGGACTTTATGGCAAAACACCGAGACACACACAAAGTATTGCAGCTGGTGGTTTTTCACAAGCAAATCCCCAAGCCACCTTTCTGGCACATAAGCCCCATCCTGCTCAGAGATAGTCCATCCAATTATAGGTAGCAGAATTAATCTGTGGTTGCCTGACTCCCATAATGAACCCAATAGCACCCTCTCTGGGTTCTTCGTATGTAGGATGTGAGAGTGTCTGCGTGCCGTCCCTTCTAGCTGCCCCGACAGGGGAATTAGCCGCATATCTACTGTAAATAAATCACTGCTGTTTAATTGCCCAGAGCCGCTGCAGCTCAGCGAGTCGTATTGTAATTTAGTTGGCATTTTGTCAGTTTGCAATAACATGACAAAAAGTGAAAGTGAAATGTAAAAAGTAAAAAGCAGTACAACACAGAAAAGGACACATTTTAATAAACCTGTGTGCGGGTGCACACTGGGACATCTCTGGAAAAAAATATTGCTTGCTCTCAAGCTGCGCTGTGATATTTCTTCATCTGTGTGCTTTTGTGTACCTGCGCGTCTGAGGTCATATACTATCAACATTAGACTTATTGTAGAGACAGCCATCACACCAAATTTCATTCTAAGAAAACCCTAGGGAGGTGAAGAATCAACTTCACCTGAGTCCTTGCATGCTACTCGGTGTGTGTGTTGGTGGGTGAGTACAGTTATGTGGAAGAGATATAGAAAGAAACAAAGAGAGGCCGCAGAGGAGAGCTCCAGAGGTCTTGCTGAGGGCAGCATCGGGCTTTTCCCCCCCGTTACTGTGCGGCTCGGGGCATTCTCCTCTGAAATGGTTCTTTCAGTTGATGGCATTAGCCAGCTCTGAGACCTTTCCCCGCTCCCTGAAAGGGAGAGAGAATGCCTCTCTGCTGGCGGATGGGAGCAGCGGCGCTATGGCATTCATCTGCACTGCTTTGTTGCTTCAGCAGAACAATGAAAAGGTGGCTAAAGCAGAATCTGACTGTCAGAGTGCCTCCGCTGTGCGCGATTCAGGCTGACAGGATGGTGACAGCATCTATCTGGTTCGCAATAATGCTAAGCTCAGTCAAAATCATTGCAGGCATTTAGCCAGAGACAGATGTCACTGTGAAGAGATCATCGTCCCTGGTCTTCTTTTTCATTGAACTTACAATACATGTGACGCGTTCTAAAAGCATTGTTAGAGTGAAGGTTGGTTTGAGACCTCTTTTGTGCCAGTAAAATGACAAAAAAAGAAGAAAAAAAATTCAAAAATGTAACAAATAAAATTCCGTTTTTGTCAAAATTTTTGGTTTATAGATTTCTGCTTAATACTTGTATATTTTTAAAGGAAAATGGAAAGATTAAAATTTAAAGAATGGCTTTTTTAAAAAGCCTATTAAAAAAATTTCTCATTATTTGTCCAAACCTAATATGAGTACTTGAACTTGATCTTGGATTTTTAATATCATTCTTTTTTAGCATAATCTTTCCGCTTGTCTTTTTGCTATTGCCCCCTTCCATGAGCACCATTGGTTTGAGGATTATCGACAGCACTCGTGTTATCGTCTTTTTTGTTTTTCCTTATAAGCATATAGCATTTTTCTTCCCATGACAACTTTTCTGGGCTCAGAAAACACTTTTAAAAAATGACACTTTAAATTGTAAAATGAAAACTCCAATAGCCAATGTGCAATATGAATCTCACATTAGAAAAAACAGCAAATGCCGCTTAATAAATGACGAGGATGATTGGAAATTAATTAGAAGTCATTGTGTGGATTTATTAATGGAATTAAATCCCACATTTTGATTAATTTGTGCAAGTTTAAAATTATTCAACACCTTTTGTTGCAAACTTAGTGAAGCTAAACAACCTAGTCGTCCAAATTTGCTGTCCTCTGAGCCGGATAACTAACTTTAGTCTTGCAAAGAGAGACTCCTAACCTGCAGGTCCTGCAGCTGGGGTCGTGGCTCGAGTCGAGTTCAGCTTGAATGATTTTGGTTTTACAGCACTGTGTTAGAGTAAAGGTAATGAATATATTTGTGGCATAGCCTTGTGGATGGTCCGTACTCGTCTCACAGCAGGCTGCACATAAAGACCAAGTTATGCGTGGGTTGGTGTTTTTAATGCACCTTAACTTTAAACTGTGTGAGCCTTAGGAGGTGGGGTAGATGTAAGTTTCTTCATTTGTAAGAGAGACGGACAGAGAAGATGGAATGTGTACCAGTAATTGCAGCAGAGCTGAGTACAGACTCTTTCAACTTATTTTTAAATTAGTTTACAGGTTGTGGGTCATCCCACATACCACTAAGACCAAAGTGATCTCCAGCTCAGAGGATGACTCATTTGATGAATATTAGGTTATAGCTTGCAGTCGACTTTATTGCATTTTGTGCACAAATACATCAAAATCTGGGGTGAATTTTATTTCTTGCCTCTACAACAGGATTTCAAGTGTTCAGGATAGTCAAGGCCTTTAAATACTATATATTAATCGCAGGTAAGGTGAGACCACCTGTCTTAGACATTGAACCTCCTTTTTTATCTAAGATATCCTCCCTTAAACTGCCTCCTTCTGTCCTGATGCAAATGTTTCCACATCGTCACATTTGATGTGACCTTGAGACACTTAAACAGGTGTCTCCAGGTCCACAAACACATGCTATATCAGCTGGCATTTGTTTTTTCAAACATAGAGGTACCCAGCAGTCAGATAGAAAACCGTGCAACCTTAAGACCACTGAAGACAGGTGTGTTCTCATACAGTAGTGAGAGCCGGGAAACATGCTCACACACACACAGAGAGCACTTTCCAGGACACGACAGACTAATATGGTGTTGGGTCTCCATTTGCTCTAGAAACAGTCTCAATTCTTCACAGATCAGCAAACACCGGTGTTACACACAGATTTTCATGTTTATATTCAATGAGCACACACAGCTCCCCTGAGCAAATACTATTATGTGGAAACACAAACTTGGCAAACATGTGATCAATAAATGGCTTTGATCAACATTTAACTCTTGTGAGGGAAAGGTGAGATTGATTCCGAGGACATCTCTCATAATTAAAACTGCATAACTGCGTATTGTGTTGTGTGCGTGTGCGATGCACATGTGTGTGAGGTGAACTTGGCTCCTCTATCGTGCCATAAATCATGAAATACTGGCTGTGTTCCCTGAGGCGAGCAAGCCCGTATATCTCACACACACAGACTTCCCCTTCAGCTTCAATCATAAGTACTTCAGAGCAGCAGACAGAGTGAGCTGAAAATAAGTCAAATTAAAACTAATTCAAGCTAATTCATTTCAATTAAAGAAGACTGAAAAGGGGGGGAGGAGACAAAACAATTGTTAAATGGGGAAGATAAGTCTCTGTAATACTGTGCATGATAGTTGAGCTCTATTCCAATTCTGGGGAGTGTCTCTATGAATATGTCAGTCATGTTTTTAAATACCTAGCGAATTATTTATGACTGACAAATACACTAGCATGCATTCCAGACAAGCTTGATATGGTGCGTACACTCTTTAAAATCCAGAAGAGCTTTGAAAACGTCTCTGTGGTGTTCTCTAAGTCGACGAGGTCTTTGACTCGTGCTTCTTTTCTTACTTATTTCTTTTCTTGTCTGTATGAAGACGACTCTGTATATAACAGCCCCAAACAGTGAAACAACAATGCTGCTTATCACAGATGGAGTCTCCAGCCTCTAATCTCACTGGACTTTCCCAGTCGCACTATTGGTTATTACAACTGAAGCACTGTATGTTTCTACATGCTTTGTTTCTAAGGAAACTGAGTTGCGGCTTGGCATCAGCGGGGGGTTTCCTTGGAAAATAGAGAGCATCGGAATCGTAAGACCTCAAATTGTGTTGTTTTGTAGCAGTAATCCTCTCTGTGTATAAATTCAGCTGTGACGGGAAAGTTGTGAAGCGACCTCGCTGCAGTTCCCTCTTCCCCTTTCTCTCTTATTTTCTGTTGTGTCATCCCTCTGTGTGTGTGTGTGCAGGGGAACATACTCACCTCAGTACAAAGTAAGCAAGCAACATGCGGGGTACAAGGAGACACACACACACAAACACACAGGCACAGCTGCAGCAATACTTGTAGACTCCTGTCAGCCCTGCCCTGCCTGACCCACTTTGGATGTTTCTAGAATAGGAGAAGGGCTTTTCCAGCCTACAAAGGAAAAACCCTTCTCGCTTGTGTTGTCATATGAAAGGCGATCAAAGCAGCGTTCTCACTCCTTTCCTATTCCTCCTTCATCAACAACATCGCTGACATCTCATCCAATAACTCAGCACAGACACTGGAGGCTGACTGATGACGCACTGCTCTGTCCTGTCAACATGTGCTTGAATAAACAGCCAGGGAGCGGGAAATCACTCATCTCAGCTGGCTTTTTAGATCACGTATAGGGTAATCTAATGTAACGTTATCTAATAATTAAGGGATCTAATCTGGCGGGAGATAATTAGAGCCACAGCAGCGAGATTATAGGCAAGTCCAAGCCACGTGTGCCCCCGGCTCGCTTACTGGGTTTGAGTGTAATAGGATTTATAACTCCCATCTAATCCCCTAAAAAATTATGGCGATCACTGGCTCTGTATTTGCTATCAAAAAGCATGGATTTAAAATTAAAGCTGATATGAAGGACGGCAAACAAAATGCTTCCACGCAGCATATCCCCCGAGGTACTGACAGATGTCAGGGAGCCACATCTGTGCGGCTTAATGATCAACTGCAACAAAACAAGCTCAAATACAAAGTGCCAACTGATCATTTTCTGTACGGAGAATGCTCAGGCTTTGATACACACTGTAAGTCAATGCCAATCAATGCAGCCCATAGTGTCTGACTCACAAGATCAATATTTAAACCCAAAGGGAATACTAGACTTAGGGATTCCTTTTAATTCACCCCAACTCCCTCATTCTGACACATCTGAGAAGGAATTTGAAGCACCACAGTCTGTTTGGGCTCAGCTGTCAGAGCCCAGTGTTTTTGTCACCTGGGAAATGACGACAAATGTGTACGTCCGAGCACGTTAGCGCAACCTATGTGATCAGTGGTGCATTTGGGTTTTATTCGCTGGCAAAGAAACATCTTTTCAGGGTTCAATATTAAATTAAGTACAGCAAACAAGTCATTAGTCTTCCTAAGCTTTGTGCTCTCATGCTAACACAGTGGAAAGAAGGAAAGAAGGGAGAGAAGGAAAGGAAGTGTCTGAGAAAGAGAGAGAGAGATGAAGCAGTGAGAACAGTAACAGTGGCAGGGAGCACCCCGGCAACAACGTCGCATATCAGTCGATAGAGATTTTCCCAGTTCATGTGAGACTGAAATTAATGAGGTATTTTCCCCATTAGGGCCTTTAATCAGAACGAGTACAGAAAGAAAGGAAAGGAAAACAGTGTTTGTTATAACGAGACACTCAAAACTAAGGAGAAAACGGCCATTTTAAAGGAGCTTCCCCCTCCTTGAATTCTTACTTTGATTTTATGTGAAGTGTCCCTCATCTTCCGGGCAGACTTGTGACACAGTTCACCAACACTTGTGCTTTAGCTGTTACTGTGGATTACCGTCACTTATTTGAAATTCAAGAGGCCGTGTGTTGCTCCAGAAAATGGCCGATCCAGGTGTGATGTTGTCATTTTATGCTTGCCAGTGAAGGCTGACTTGGCATCTACATCTCTGCACTCAGAGCAGACTGAAGCACACGCCGCCCCAATGAAAGGAAACACCAGCATACGGGCCCTTGTATTGACAGATGTGGACAGCGTCATCTGTCCACATCTGTGATCTGCGAGGGCTTCTGGATGCTGTTGACAATTTCAAATGAAAAGACAGATGCGCCACAAGCCAATTCGGAGGTGACACAAGAGGACGGACAATTAAATACACACACAGACAAAAATGGGGCAGCCACACATACACATCCCACCACATGCACACTGTGGGCAGACGCAGAAACAGCAGCCTGGAGGATAGCTGGTTATACCCTTCCATTCTCGTGCACCCTCACCCATGGCCAGATGTGTCCTCTACGGGCTATTATACGGATCCTCTTTCATCAAAGCCATTTTAATACATGTAATCACTAAGGGCTGGTGAAGCAGACACTTCATGGTGTTGTTCTGCTCCAGTATGAACAGAGAGACTCAGCAATCAAAATGGCTCTCTTTGTGGACAAGATGAAAGAGTAAACGCTGCTTCCGTGCACATAAAGAGGAAACAAATGCAGCTTGCCAAGAGGGTTCAATCTGTTGGAGTTAGAGCATGTGTGGTGCAACAGGTCTGATACCTGATGATTCTGAGAGAAACATGCAGCTGCCTTCAATCATTCACTAACAAGGGGGAAATGACCGGAGTCATTTTCTCCCTAAATGAATTACCCTCATTTCTTTTTCTAAGGGAAAACACTATTAGTGATTCCAGCAGTGAGCTAATTGTTGATATTGCTCTTTTAGCAATCCCAGGTTGCCACTTTACAGCCAAGAAATGTTCATGACGTGTTCATAATTGCACGGAATATCATTCGGAACAAGAGGGGAGGCCACTGGCTTTGGAAATTGAAGAATTATGCTAGGATGGTGGTGGGGGTGGAGGAATTATGTTTGAAAGGAGTAATCTCCATTCCAGCGATACTGACCTTTTACTTGCATAGAAATGAGTTTCATTTTGGGCTTCTTGTAATCTACTTATGTACAGCAGTTCAGCATATTCTGTATGTGCTTCATGGCGATCAGACCCCTTTTTAGAATCACAGAGGTGACAGCTACGTAAACCTGTCTAAACCATTTGGTACAACTCGTCAGGAGCCCGTCAGCTACCTGGGTCTGCATAGAAATCAGAGGAATGTTGGTTATTTTCAACCAACTCGACTACATACACAAAACATGGTGCTCTGTCTTCTCATAATCAACTTTAACTTTTTTTTTTGGAGCACAAAGGTTTAACGTGGCAAATGCGTCTAATAAATAAAAAGCAAACATTATTGACTCGCCCCCTCGCTGCCCTGGCTCCAAGGTTGTTTTTTTTATAGTGCAGTCCTAATTAAGCGATCAACCAGTGGTTGAATGTATGCACATGTTTACACTGAATACACACTCTGAAGTTCCCAGACCTTGTCTCCGTAGTCTCCTCTTCCTGAGGCCGAAGATGCGCACTTTGGAGAAGATGTCGACCAGGTTCCCATTGCAGAGCCCCTTGTTCTTGTTGGGGCTCTTTCTCCGTCGGTTGGTGGAGGGTCGGTCTAAATGCTGCTCCCGTGCCTGTCTTTTCTGTCTGATCAGCCCACTTGCGATAGCAGCAGCCATGGCTCAAAATGTCACAACTGCACAGGTCCAGTCTGCACTCGGAGCACGGACTATTCAAACAGCCGCCTCTCAGAGCTCGCAGCCCGGGTCACAGTCCCATGGTGGCGGCTATGTGGCTCGTTCCGTTATGTCAAATGCCAAATAAATATTTCTAAAAGCTGGCTTTCCTTTTTAAAAAAATCAAAAAAATCAAAATACTACATGATAATTAGGGGATTAAACCAGCTGTCACTATAACTCGAAAAATTCTTGAGCATGGTGGAAAAAAATTAGATCAGTTCATGCGTAATTCAGCACATCAGTGACTACAGTCTTGATTCCGAATATTTCCGAGGATTATTCATACCTGTGCTGTGATGTGTTTGTTCATTGTCTGTGAAATAATCAGCAGCATCGCCTCCTTAAATGTCCAGCACGGGCTTCCTCGTCCGCTCGGTGAAATCTCACCTGCTCTTTCCTCCTTTCACACTCCGTTTTTTCCCCCTCTCCTTTTGCCAGACGAGATTGCTTTTTTTGAAGTCAGTCTTTAGTCTGCGGTGGGGACGCCCGTGCATGTGCGCCGCCAGCAATTAAACAAACACAGGCGCCTCCTACGAAGATCACAACCCGTCTCAAGGCACAGCAGCTCGGGGCGAATCCAGCTCCCAAGTTTGCAAGAAGCAATCGGCGACAGGGACCCCGCGATGACCGAACGAGAGAAACACAGTTGGGAATACAGAGGAACGCGCAACCGAGCCAGAGTTGTTATGTGGAATTAATACCAAGTTATTTTCCAACTACCAGTCGACGTGTCGGCTAGTGTTCACAACACAAGCGACTGGGCGCGATAGGATCCAGGGAGGGAAAAACATACCCAAAGCTGATCCTGCATGTGGAGATGACGTCTGCATTGTGTGACAAGCTGCATACAAATACATTAAACTTAAACCCCCCGGCGACCAGCACACAATTCGACCCAGTGCATGTTCACAAAAGAGCCCACTGCGAGGAAAACGAATGCATAGCGATCAGTGCGCAGTGGGAATAAGGGAAGAAAGTAACACCACAGACAAACGGCGCAATTTATTTTCCAACGCTGAAAGAAAAAAAAAGAAATGTGGGGTGGGGGTGGACGGGGTAGGAAGTGCTTGTTTATATGCCCCAGATCAACAAACGTTTCCCATCAACAAGTCCTAACCACTCGTTAGTGCACGACTTGAAGAGGTTGCACCCCCTCCCACTTCCTCCCTCCTGACAACCGAGCCCCTGCTTGAAGAGAGAAAGTGTGTGTGTGTGTGTGGGGGGGGGGGGGACAGACTGTCTGAAGCCGTTAGATAGTAGCATTTCAGTTTTTAACGCTTTAGTTTGGACTCTTTAGAAAGCTACATTCCCTTTACCACTCATGTGGAAATAAGAAAGCCAAACGCGAGGGGACAGTGTGCCATTATGAACTCCCTTTCACCTCATTATCACAGGACAGTCCATATATTTCCACATATAGTGAGTGGATTACTGCTACTCTTCTTCTTTGTTATTTATTTATTTATTTTGCTCCATCTCATGAAACCTGTTTATGTTGTTCTAATTAAGATCGATTCAAGTCGCGCGCTCCATTTGCTGTGTGCGCCTTCAGCACCAGGGACAGCGTCTCTGATTTCTGCACCATCATGGAGGTGGGTCGCGAGTGTGGGGGTGTCATTTCTTCAGTCGGTTATCATAACCTTTACTTAAACGTCCACGAGCCACGAGACAGCGCGAATGCCTCCGGTAAATCACGAGTAAATGAGAGAGACTCCACTCCACTCACGACCCGCATGTGAATTTAAACGCTGACCGAGACGTCTCTGATCCACGCAATAAATGCCAGGGCGAGGTTGAGGCGTCTGATCCTTTTCGTTGATTTGGGGATAAATATCATCCAATTCTCAATCACAGGCACAGAAATTAAAACTCAAGAGAGCCATCTGCTGTTTGTGGCTGTAATTAAAGAGCCTGGCTCACGGGGGACTAAAGTGTTGTACTGAATAGCTCTGATGTGCGTTCACAACACACACAAACACATGCACACACACACACATGCACACACACACCTGTTGATATCCAGCAGATGTACACATATAAGATTGACTAAAGTGACAAAGGAACGGGAAAAATGTGTGAGGACAGATGAGCAGGTTTATAACAGCTGGATGAAAGCGCTGTTAGTGATTTAAAAAAAAAAAAACACGAATTCGGCTTTAAAATGTTCTTTATAGATCACATAGGTTCACAAAAGACATTCAACCCGCTATGCGTGGGCTTGTGTGCTTTTCCCCCGACCCCTCATCCCACTAGATTGAGCACATATCGTGGGTGCATTAAAAGTTTATGTCCTAGGAGCCTCCTGCTGCTGCGGTGCTCTGAGAGACATGCAGTTAACGCTCCAACCAGCAGCGGACACTGTCAGCTCAACAATGGTCCCACAGCAACTTTGCAGAGCGGCACTGTCACCGTGACGGTTATGAATCGCAGAGGGCTTCTACTTAAGCTCACACATATAATGGATTTTCTTTATTCCTCTGGGTTACATCGCCTGACTGCACAAGAAATATGCATCTTCTCCTTTGAGTATATATATATATATATATATATATATATATATATATATATATATATATATATATATATATATACACACACACACACATATAGGGAGGCTGGTGAACTATAGCCTTTCCACTTTCAGTCTCACAGCATGGGCATAATATACATGAACAGCTTTTTCCTCAAAGCACATAAATTCACATGTGGAAGTCTAGTCAGAGACAACACTGTGCAATCTAGGGCAGTTCTTTCCTTTAAGCTAAACACAGCAGTGGTTGCAAAAAAGCATCGAAAACCCCGTCAAACAGTCGAAGAGTAAAACAAAAGCGCACTTACCTACATTTTTTTTCCGTCTGTGTGTGAATGAATGAGGGTCCATGGCAGGCCCATTCCAAAGACCTATAAGCCAAGTGTTTTCCCCGTGACTTCTAATACCCCATTTATACTGCACCTTCTAGGCTCTAACATGGTTACAGCAAACTGACAGTCTGCCCTGAGCTGTTCACAGTAATTTCTTCAGGAAGGCCCTAAAAGCTTCACTCATTCTTTAAGTTGGGTCACAGAGACAGGCAGTTAGATAAACAGATGTGGACACTTTGTCTGAGGCTTCCCGCAAACACAAGGCTAAATGTTGCCTTAGGCTGGAATCTGCAAGACATTAACTAACAACAGTTATAAAATACAAGGCACGCCAATGCCGGTTTTTGAACCTCTATTATTTGTGTGGCACTGAGCATAACACCGTGCACATCTGGCCTTTATGGAAAACCCTGGAAACCAAGATTCATTCACAAAGATTCGACAAAGCAGAAGCTGCAATTAATGCAACCACAGCCTCATCAGGTCAAATCATTTAAATCCAATCTCCTCTGAGAAAATGAAATTATCTTAGTTAGATGTCCTGCTGCTGAGGCAAAGCAAATGGCAACTCACAGAGCTGAAGTAAACAACCCATTTGATTATTGCTGAGACTTTGCTTGAGGATAGTAGGAGGGGGCATGTTGTTTTATCACCTATCCTGATAGAAAAACCAGGCAGCAGGACTCAGCACTTCTGAGGCTCGACGATATAAAAGAACCTTAACTTTACAGAATGAAATTACATTGCATTATCAAAGACAGCAAGTTAATTCAATCTGAGAGGACTAATGATTTTTCCCAGCTCAGATTCATGTCATCCCTCTACCCCTCCATGTCTTTTTCTTCTTCCCCTCACTTTAGCTGTTTAATCAGGGAATATCATGAGTCCATATACTGAAGTAATAAAAGCTTAGCAAGCCCAGTTATAGACTTTAAGTATCCTACAGTGCTCGTGTATGCGTCTCATTAGTTTGGATGAGTTTAATAGTCCGAGCTAATCAGAGAGCTAAGATAGACGAGTGCACATAAAGAGCCTGTATGGGGCAGCGACTGTGGAGAAATTTTATTAAGTGGTCATGAATTAAGTGCACATACTGAAACCGTGGAGATGGGAAAAGGCCAGAAAGCTCAGGGGATCGCGAGCACATGATCATGAACAGTCTTAACTAGTTTGTTATTTTGCATGCTCATTACTGAACATTTTTGCATTTGATCACTTTGAGTGAGATTCCTTTATTAGATCGTTCACTTATGACCTGAAGAAAATTATTAAAACTATGAAAACTGTCAAATTTATTTAAAAACTATAGAATATTTTTAAACTAATTCCTTGTTTTATAAGCTTTATTTGACTTGAAGATGCCTTTGTGTTATCTTTGTATGTGCCGTCTTTTTCTGTCTTATTCGGAATTTCGTGAATGTTTGATCCTCTTTGGATCTTTGGTCCACGTTACTAAAGAATCCTCCTGTTGGTGAAGTTTTACTCTTGCTACTGGTTGAACACCATACGTCTAATGCCTCTAATGGTGGAACACACTAGAGAAGATTCATTGTGTTCATGGACTGTATTTTCGACCTGATGAAGGTCTGTGTGCCAAAACGTGTCGGAATTTTAGGTTAAATATAACCACGCCAATAATAATAAAGGTAATTTGCTTTGATCTGAAAATACAGTGCTTTGGAGTTTTAGTGATAATTTTAGTTTATATGTCATTGGAAGAATACATTGATGCACAATTGACATTGATTGGCTGGAATCACTTGTTCAGTTTTTGTTTAAGTAGTGTTCATTCAGTGGCCTTTTGTTCCCTTTGTGGTGTCTTTTCATTTAAAAAAAACAGTCCCATTTAGCGTTTTTATTGTAGTGGACACAAAGTTTTTAGTAAGTTGTAAACATTTCTGTGTTTGCTGGTACACTTGGGTTCCATTACACATTCTTTGCAGGATGCCCGGTAATTGAAAGAATACCAACAGGGAATTTCCACCATCTGTAGACAGTTTTCTAATGGTGAACTAATGAACACCAAAGTCTTTAGAAAAGCATTTTCTTCTCTGTGTATTTCCATAATGTTTCTTTGGTCCTGTGAAAGTTGCTTTTTTTCAGCTGCTCCTTCAGGGGCTGCAGCTGCAGAAGGATCCACATGTTTGATTGGGCACAGATGTTTATGCCCTTCCTGATCCAACCCTCTCTCTGTGTCTCCTCCCGGTGTCAACCAGAAGATCACTTAACAGATGTTAAGTGAACATGTTAAACACTACACTATAGCACAACTAAAATATTAAAAGTACATACAGTGGGGCAAAAAAGTATTTAGTCAGCCACCGATTGTGCAAGTTCCCCCACTTAAAATAATGACAGAGGTCAGTAATTTGCACCAGAGGTACACTTCAACTGTGAGAGACAGAATGTGAAAAAAAATCCATGAATCCACATGGTAGGATTTGTAAAGAATTTATTCGTAAATCAGGGTGGAAAATAAGTATTTGGTCACTTCAAACAAGGAAAATCTCTGGCTCTCACAGACCTGTAACGTCTTCTGTAAGAAGCTTTTCTGTCCCCCACTCATTACCTGTATGAATGGCACCTGTTTGAACTCATCATCTGTATAAAAGACACCTGTCCACAGCCTCAAACAGTCAGACTCCAAACTCCGCCATGGCCAAGACCAAAGAGCTTTCGAAGGACACCAGGAAAAGTATTGTAGACCTGCACCAGACTGGGAAGAGTGAATCTACAATAGGCAAGCAGCTTGGTGTGAAAAAATCAACTGTGGGAGCAATCATCAGAAAATGGAAGACATACAAGACCACTGATAATCTCCCTCGATCTGGGGCTCCACGCAAGATCTCATCCCGTGGGGTCAAAATGATCATGAGAACGGTGAGCAAAGATCCCAGAACCACACGGGGGGACCTGATGAATGACCTGCAGAGAGCTGGGACCAAAGTAACAAAGGTCACCATCAGTAACACACTACAACGGCAGGGAATCAAATCCCGCAGTGCCAGACGTGTTCCGCTGCTGAAGCCAGTGCATGTCCAGACCCGTCTGAAGTTTGCCAGAGAGCACATGGATGATACAGCAGAGGATTGGGAGAATGTCATGTGGTCAGATGAAACCAAAGTAGAACTTTTTGGTATAAACTCAACTCGTCGTGTTTGGAGGAAGAAGAATACTGAGTTGCATCCCAAGAACACCATACCTACTGTGAAGCATGGGGGTGGAAACATCATGCTATGGGGCTGTTTTTCTGCCAAGGGGACAGGACGACTGATCCGTGTTAAGGACAGAATGAATGGGGCCATGTATCGTGAGATTTTGAGCCAAAACCTCCTTCCATCAGTGAGAACTTTGAAGATGAAACGAGGCTGGGTCTTCCAACATGACAATGATCCAAAACACACCGCCCGGGCAACAAAGGAGTGGCTCCGTAAGAAGCATTTGAAAGTCCTGGAGTGGCCTAGCCAGTCTCCAGACCTCAACCCCATAGAAAATCTGTGGCGGGAGTTGAAAGTCCGTGTTGCTCGGCGACAGCCCCAAAACATCACTGCTCTCGAGAAGATCTGCATGGAGGAATGGGCCAAAATACCAGCTACTGTGTGTGCAAACCTGGTAAAGACCTATAGTAAACGTTTGACCTCTGTTATTGCCAACAAAGGTTATGTTACAAAGTACTGAGTTGTATTTTTGTTGTTGACCAAATACTTATTTTCCACCCTGATTTACGAATAAATTCTTTACAAATCCTACCATGTGGATTCATGGATTTTTTTTTTCACATTCTGTCTCTCACAGTTGAAGTGTACCTCTGGTGCAAATTACTGACCTCTGTCATCATTTTAGGTGGGGGAACTTGCACAATCGGTGGCTGACTAAATTCTTTTTTGCCCCACTGTATGTATTGGTAAGTGTGTAAGATTTTGTCAAGAGTTGTTATGTCTTTTGTTACTGGATTGAGGGCACATGTCAGAGGCAAGATTTAGGAAAATCAGTGCATATAAAAACACAGATGATTTACAGTGTTGTACAGTGCTGTGGTTTACATCCAAAGTCTCAGTAAACATGTTACTAAATACCTCAATAGATATGTAATATATATTTTTTATTTTTTATTTTTCAAACTTCTAGGTTTTATTTTTGTTGTTGTTATTCTAAAATGTTGTTTTTTTTACGCTGAGTTTGAGTTGAGGTTTTAATTTAATGTCAGTAAACTATAATAACATTGTGTCTATAATTTCATTACAGATTGAGATCACACAAGATTTTGTCAACATCAAGACAGAAATCCTGAGTTCACAAGCTTTTTCTTGCAACAGTGAAAAGTCACATATAGAAAGCAGTAAATAATGAATAAGTGAGTGATGTGAGTTACAGCCAATATGGCGTGATGGGAAAGCAGGGCCTAGTTGTTGCTGCCTCCTTATTGCTGAAGGAATATATGAATGAATGAGCTTCCACGAGGTCAACCAAGAAGCAGTAACTGTTGCTTTACTGTGAGTGAGATCATTCACTGTGAATAAATTATACATTTAAAAAAGTGGCAGAACAACCTCAGAGAGACTGACTTCTGAATATGTGGAACAGCTCGCACACTACGTCTCTGCCCACAGACCTTTAAATAGCCGCTTCATCATCTCATGCAGAGTGTTATAAAAATCACTTAAATGTGCATCACATAATTGCCCCTAGGTATACTAAATATGCCACCAGAGAATATGTATGGCCACACTACAATATGTCTCTCTGTTGCGAGTGTGATGGAGCACTGCCCTTTCTCTGGGGATGAGATTAAAGTGGGCCTGAGGTGTGGGGCCCTCCGACGGAGACATTAATGAAACACAGTGGCTTCAAACTGTTAGCTTCACTCACCAATTGTCTAAAGTCAACTAAAAAAGAGGTAGTTAACACTTTTGTTGCTGAACTAGCGCAAAATAAAACAAAATAGTCTTCTTAAAGTGGAAAAAAAATGAGTAAGAAAGAGGATGGGATTGTGGGGACATAATTATTGAATGAGGGGTCTCATAATGGTGTTTTGCTTAAACAAAACTCCTTATTAAGTCTTCTTGGCAACTTTAGCTTTGAAATGGAAGGTCACTCAAAAATCAGATATGTCTGGAGGCTTTGCTGCCACATTTAAAGCTGAGACAGCCGATTTTTGCAAGTGAAACGAGACAAATTTTGCACTAGTGGCAGTGATCCAACTGATCTCAGTCGCCTCTTGGTTGCAGTGTTTAGTTAAAAACTCAACAAAAGCTCAAAAACAAACAGTCCAATATGATGCATAACTAATTTGGGGGTGTTTAAGGACTAATATGAGCGAGTAAACAGATGTATACAGGGAGCGATAGATGCAAATGCAAAAGAAGATGAAAAGAGGAGAGGCCAAAAGTCAGACATGCTGGGGCAAAACAATGTCACAGTTCACCGGAGAGTCAAGATACTGGTCATACACATCCTCTATTCCCGCTTCATTCTCTCTTTCTGTATCACACACACACACACACACACACACACACACACACACACACACACACACACACACACACACACACACACACACACACACACACACACACACACACACACACTGCTTCATCCTTTGATCCTATTTTAAGTCTGCAGCAGTGATGGAATGTGCCTTGTCAGCAGCACTGCAGAGTGAGGTTCCTTGGAGAAGCCCTGGGCAGTGTGGGAGAATATCAATTACTCTGAGCCCCTGTGGCATCGCCTGCTTCCGGATTTTAAGGCTGACACCAGGCGCACAAAAATGTGTGCTTGCATGTGTGCATATTTTATTGTTTTGCTTGTCAGTGAATATGCATACAGAGGTGTCTAAACCAAAGCCAAGTGAAATGGATAGGTGTGCACATTAATATTAATCATTTCCCGACGCAGGTGAAGGACCTCTGTGCATTTCGGTGCTTCATATAATGTTAATGAGGGTGGCACCAGGTCAGGTCAAGTTCTGTTTGTGAGTTCAAAAATAAGACATGAAGAAAATCAGGTCAGTGAGTTCTGATGTGAATGTAAAGAATATTCATGTAGTCGTGTCTGCAGCATAGTTTTCAATCAGGTAACTCACATTTTTAAGATAAAAGGCCAGCCAAGCAAAACCGTGTGTGTGTGTGTTTAAGTGCAATACACAAATGATATTGGATATGCAGATGTAAGAACAGCACAGGTCTGTCAGGATTAATGGCTACCTTTGATAACATCATCACTGCTGACACCTTTTACACATTACTGTGAACTGATTCTGCTCCCTCACTCACTCTCTCTCTCTCTCCCTCCCCCCCCCACTCTCTCTCACACACACACACACACACTACATATTTACATTTATGCTTGCCAGTCCTCTTGAAAGAACAAGCCAAAATCAATTAGCACGAAAGAGGAAGCGGCTGATCGACAGCCCCATCGAGGTCGATGTTTAAGAAGATGTGCATGTCTGCTTTCCACGTGCACACGCTCACCATGCCTGTATGGTGCATACTTTGATAACGTGTATTATTGTGTCATGGATTTTCTCCTTGGGTTTTTGGCAGCTAGTCACAGCCAGATATAATCTGACACATAATTCCAATAAAATGACAAACTGCTGTTTTCAAATTTGTGTTTTTGCATTTATTAATTAAATCACCTATACCGTGTCACAATCCCACAGGCCATTTGGACACTAGGTGTCTCTGTTTTGTTTCTGGTTGTGCTTTCTCCTGCAGATGTAAGTGATCAGCTGGATGAACTACATCAGATTCCTTCTTTCAGACTTTCTTTCCTTTGCTTTGCATGTGCACTCCTACCCATCCACAAGTGTCTCACACTACCGACTGTGCTGACAAATAGCTCTTCTATAAGTCTATTATGTATTTGTAAATATATTTCTGCTTTGAGGCGGGCTGTGACAAATGCGTACTCATCCAGGATCAAAACCCAGGACATGTTGCACTTGAAGTGAGAATCAGCCCACACCTTGTGACAGGTTTTCAGATGGGATGTGACAATTATCGTAATTACAGAGCATTAAAAGGCACCAATTCACGGCTCCAGCTTCACATTTATCTCACGGACAATGAAGTGATAAGCAGTAGTCTCGACATGAAAAAGGCTGATTAGCTAAGATTCTCAAACATTTTGTAGTGCAGCATCATTAGAGCTGAGGATGTGATTTCAACAATAGCTACAAATTCTCCAATACCATAAAATATAACAACAGTGCAACAAGAGCTGTACCAGCCCACCGTCATCCCAGACAGCAGGTGATCTGATTCTGTAATGTCTGCTCTGTATTCACTGTACTCGGGAAAAAATGCACAACCTTGCTTGTGCTGTATATAAATTATAAAAATATCCATTACTACAACATGACAAATGTGCTGTTGGTAATGAATGACTTGGAGCCATAACCATAAAAATGATGGCTCTATAAAATATTCTGTCAAATAGATGTGTTTCACATTGCACTCCTTTTAATGTTTCCTCTTTGAGGTCTATTAAGGTGTGCTCATATAATATGGACCATAGATCTTTAATAACTAAGTATGAATAGGACCTCGGTCACCTCTGATTGAGAAGACTAATAAAGCTTTCCACAAGAGACAATGAAATACTGATGATGTCTGTAATGACCAGAATTATGGCGCTAACTTTCATTAGCTGGTGCTGCACTTTGACTGGTGTGACCCTCTTGGCTCTGAGGAGAAAGGAATACAAAAACACTGATGATGTCCTGCCACTACAGAAGTGATGTGTGTTTGACTGTGAGCTAATGCAAGTGACAAGGGGACTAGTCTGAAGTGATGAGGTTAATACCGAAGTATGACAGCAGTAATTAACCAGGAGACATTACGGCACACTCAGACGCCCATTAACTGTCATAGATCAAGTGTTACCACAACTATGAATACATCAAAAATTTCACATCTAATATATACTCAGATAGTAAGGTTTATATTCAAATAGGTGCAATATGCCACTGGACACACTCAGTTTCAGCTGTAGATGTCGAAAAAACACAAAATAACAACAAAATATGGAAAAGCATCTTCATCAAATGAATATGGAAAACATTAAAGTACATTCGACTACATTTTTTCAGATTACTTTAAAAATAAAAATACACCAAAACAATCCACAGGTTTGATATAGGCCCAAGAAATGTCCTCAGGTGCTCACATCAGTTTTCAGCAACACTTGGCGAGAAGCCATTGTCAACAAAGTGATAAGCCAAATTAGGTAAGACATTTCTTTGATTGGAAGAATACACTTAAATACAGAATCGACTGAACACAACATGTGTTAACGGGGTGCTCTGTGAAATCTGAGGCTGATCTATTATGAAGTAAATCACATGTGCCCTTTAAAGAGAATCTGGTTTTGAAGCTGTAACTGGCATACTGCAGGGGTGTCTACTTATTTTACTCGAGCTATGTCTTCTAGCACATAGAATATAACATATGGACACGTTAACAAGGTTAAATCTTCATCAGAGGGGGTCTTAAAAAACACCTCCACTTCTCCTGAGTACAAATTTACAGTTTTTTTTTTAAAGTACTTGGCAGACAGCTTGTTCCAAGAATATTAGAGAAGTTGCTGGACTCGGTGGATTTAGGCTACAGTCTGACTCAATGATGTTGAGATCACAGCTCTGTGTGGGCCATACCATCTGTTACAGGACTCCTAGTTTTGTTCTTTATGAATCTGGCAGTGTGTCCGTCTTTTTTCTTGCTAAAGGACGAATTGGTGATGGTGCTGACACCTGCTCAGTGGCTCTGCATGTTTAATAGGATTTCTTCATAAGACAAGTCACCTAAAAGTTACTTATAGTGCCGTGCACACATTTGGAAGGAGAATTTTCTTGCACAGAAATCTGTGGTTCAGATTTGCAATATTTTGTTAGTTGTGCATGCAAACATGAAGCTCTTTTATCTTTTTATCTTTATATTTTAAACAAAAAGAAGTATCATAGGTAGAGTTTAGGTTATGTGTGCAATAAACTGGCATTTCCCAGCCTGCCATATTAATTCATTTACAGGAAACAACAGCAACAGCACTAAAATATTGTGACTCCACTGTAACAAGGTTTCAGGGGATGTAGGACCTCATCCACCAAATGAGCAACTTATTATGTTGCTCACAGTATAAATTATCGACTATATTCCTATTTAGATGTTTACTTTTTGACTTGACACATTATAGCATATTGATAGTTTAACTGTCAAGATAATGTGGACTCTTTTCTCTTTACTGTCTTTATAATTCTTTTACTTCTTTGAAATTGCTTTACTACATTTTAGCCACTAGAGAGCAGTGCAGAGCTCAGCAGGACCCTGCTGCAGGATTAGAGTAATGACCAAGGAGAGGAGCTGCTCTGCACAGAGCATATGTGCTTCCACTCTAAAAAGTTCACGTTCTTTCCCTAAAACTACATTTCTGTGCACTGTGATGTCTTTTATAATGACAATAAATAATTCAAATGGAAGCCCATCGACTTTAATTTGCATGCAGCAACGTGTATCGTAAAAATAAAATAATTTTTAAAAAAGATTCTAGTGAATTAAATATAAGCTCCTTTTCTGGGAAACTAACAGTGTGTCATGTCGGTACATTGTCCTGAATGTAAGCACTATATTTAGATTCTAAATGTTCCAGTGCACTTAGGCAACCATCTGTCAGAAGATTTACTGGACTGGATCGAAAGCGAAGCGTTTCACTGAAGAACAAAGAAGCTGTATTCTTAAGACAACCAAGATGCCCTCAAGTGGCCAAAACGGGCAACATCGCAAATGCTGTGCGGACATGTGAGTCTTGATGATGATAGCCCACTGGGTCTCATCACTTTATCGAAATCATCTCTGTGTCAGTCAATACTCATAAAAGATCTGACAACATGATGTAAACAGCAGTGATCTCAGTGCAGAGTTATGACCTAACAAGAGGAAGTGAGCAGTAACTAATATTAGAGTCAGTAGTGATAAACCAAAAGCTGATAGTGGGTTTCAGGGTGCTGTAAAACACTTATCGATCATCTTTTGGCAACAGGTATTTACTATATATGAATTCATATTTCACATTAATTGTCAACATCCACGTCAGATGAGACGAGGAAACAGCATGAAGACAACAACTGAAATGAAGAAAAAGACAAAAAAACAAACAAACAAACTGGAAAAGGCATTAATTTTCATTTTGTTACACAATAGAGGCACACTATGATATATGGATTTGCCTTAGGGCGCATAGCTTCCAATAGCATTTAGTGGTGCAGTGATGTCAGGTCACACTACACACTAACAGAGGAAGACACTGTTGATGTGAACAGTGGAGCACAGCCAGACGAGCGCTCTCGATATGGTGCAGAAAGCAGACATTAGCCTTTACCAGACAATCGCTGGCTCTCAGAATACAGCATGTCACCACAAGTCACCGTTTAACCAACCAGACAAAGGAAAATCCACATCAGAGTTACAAACACCCTCTTAGAGCTTGTGCTTATGTTAGCTTGAGCTGTCACGGGTTAAAGGTCGAGGCAGAGAGACAAGTTCCACGTGTGAGTAAACACGATATAATGAAGTAACGAAAAAATAAATGAAAAATACAGAAAACCATTCTGCAAGCACAAAAGACAGAACAATGCCAAAATCAAAGTCTAAACAACACGATTTATGTTTATGCCCAAAAGCCCTAATTAATATATATGCAAATGGAGATAATGAAATAATAATTATAGAGATGAAAGCATTATTACCTTTAAGCTGTTTTTTTTTAATTGTGTCAATCTGTGAGATATAAAAGAGTAAAAAGAAAAGATTAAAAAAACCCTCTCAAACAGAGTGTTTCATTTGCATGTCTGCTGTTAGGGCCTAATGAAAAGTGACACATTTGTAATTACAGTGGACTATAATTAGGCGGTGTGTAAGTGAGATGCAAGAACCCAAGTCTTTATGCCTGGGCTACGAATGGGGGGAGTGGGGCATTTAAATCATCTGAAATACATAAGAGAAAAATGACTTAAAGTTGATGCAAGAGTTTAATTTTCTTTCCACATGAAACAGACCGTTGAGGTGGGACTTGATTACAGAGCTCGAAAATTGGCAGGACTGAGCCTGCAATGTGGACAGCGATGTTGGCCTTCGTTGTACTGCTGAAGCTCACTCACCTCCTCCATCACGCCTACTTACAGAGGAGGAGGAGGAGGACGGCGAAGAGGAGGGACATGTTTTTATCCTGGCCCTCAGGATATTGAAGATTGAGGCTTTAGTAAAAAGACAGAGCTGTCGATGATGCTGTTGCAGACGCACACACCTGTGACCTCCTTCTGCTGCTGCTGCCCTGTAAAGTCAACTGACATTTGACAGTGTTTGTTTGACTATCAAACATGACCACACAGCGCTGGATCCCTGAAAGACAGCTGTGGACATAACGACTGCTAATCATATTTTACTAAAATGTGACAAAACACATGCTGCTTGCTTATAAGTGAGCACCAGTGTGACAGAGGTATAGTTAGAATAGCAGCTCAGAAAGTGACATTTCACCCCCGGTCAAAAATCATCACGCTTCAACGTTACAGATGCTTTCTTACACAACAACAAGTACTTTATACTAAAGCAACACTTTACTTTTCTTCTGCTTCATCCTGTCTTTAAGAACTAGGTGAGGTAATGCGAGAATCAATTGCTCTGTTTCTTGATAATCTAAAAAAAATGTTTGCTGGAGTAAACAGATGGTGGAAAAGTGAGCAGAGGTGTAAGGGATGATTTCAGTGAACTTTTTAAAAAGAAGAATTGAGTTTCTCACATCCACCCACATTTTCCTTCCCCCCACTTGCCCAGCAGCTGGACTTTGGTTGTCAAAGTTTGGGATCACGTGCAAATTTCCTTCTTTACCAAAAACATTTTCAGAAAACTCACAAACAATTTTATCCATTTCACAAACAATTAAAATAATCAGATGAATGTTAAGGGATACATTTTTGCATAGATGCCTGTTATCAGCCGTCTCCTGATATGGTTGTTCTGATATGGTTCACGTCTGAAAGTCATTGTACTATTAATGGAGAAAAAAGGAGAGCATGGCATTCTTTAGGTCACTTTAGTATCAGCAGAAGTCGGGCAATTGTTTGCCTTTTTGTTTACAGGCTCAAAATGGCCAGAAAGAAAGATCTTTCTTTAGAAAACTGTCAATCTATTGTTGCGCTTAAAAAGGAAGGATATTTGATGTAAGAATTTGGAAACTTAAAATCTCTTACCATGCTTTCAGCTACTCCCTTCAGAGAGCAGCACAAACTGGCTCTAACACAGACAGAAAAAGGAGTGGGAGGCCCCGATGCACAACGGTGCAAAACACAAATATCTGAGAGTGTGTAGCTTAAGACAAAGATGCCTCACAGGTCATACACTGGTAGCGTGCACTAAACAGCACCCATCAAACACCAACAGTGTTAGCATCAAGAAGAGGCAACAGTAGGATGCTAGACTTCATGGTAGAACTGTTGACAAAAAGACATGTTTCAAACTGTCCAGTAAAAATAAAAGACTGAGACGAGCACAAGAGTGCAGACATTCGACACTGGAAGACTGGAAGAAGGGGTTGTGGGTATATGAGTCCAAGAAGAATATTTGATGCAAGAACAGTGTTTAATACCGTCAGCCAAGCATATTGGAGGCAGCGTGAATGTCTAGGAGTGCTTTGGAGGGAAAAAGGGGTGGGTGGGGGGGGAAAGGAAAGCTTGAGGAAAGAAAGGTATCATAAGACTTTGCAACACCATGCCATACCCTGTGGACTAGCATTGACCAATATAATCCCTTGACCCAAACCACGCCTCCAAAAGGTGTCAGCAATATCAAAAGAATAAGCAGTCAGTCAGAATTATGACTGTAATGGAGATATTCCAGGAAGCGATTTAATTCCAGGAAGTATGGAGTAAAATCTCATCCCATTACTTTGAAAAATTGACAGCTAGAAGTCTTGATAGCTAGAAGTGTCTACTGGGGCTGTAACATGGGAAAGCAGATTCATCAATTAAAATCAGCATTTCTAACTCTGTTAATGATGAAAATATGATGTTTTTAAGGTTAAAGTGATGTCTAAGCCAAACATTGTGTCAAAACTGCACTGCAGACTCACTGTCATCAAAGCAATGCATCATTTCGGTTGATGTAAAGCATGCAGCAGGTGACTCTGACAAAGCTGCATCCATTTCCCAAGGGCTGCATGTTTTCTGTTAAAACCTTGTTTCAGTGTTTTTCCAGCCAATAGAGGAGATGACCTTTCGACACGGCTCTAAAAATAGCACCACTCTGAAATAAAGGGGCGCTCCCAGGATAAGTAAGACGCTTGTGAAGTGCAAACACATAAGCTGATGTCTGCCCTCATGAAAGCTGATACACACATGCTGCCCTTATTAACACATGAACATCGCCATTGCCCTCTTCATCAGCCTCCCTGATGCCTGGTCAATTTCTGCTTATGGAAGTACGCTCCTTTGCTTTGGACAAGCTTGAAATGGACTGGTTAAACCCATTTTCTTTATAGTCTTGTTTGTTCAAAGGCTAAAAGCAAGCAGTGTTTTAGTAATACGTCGGGTTCTGGGAAGAACAGTGAATTTTTATTCCTTTCACTTTTTATATGCTAATTCTTTCTGCTCATTTACAAAGAAGAGCAACTAGAAAGAAAACACCTGAGAGTTGCTTGTATATCCAGCCCTAAAGCAGTGGATATCATTCGTGTCAGTGAGCTAGTATGGGCCTCTGAGACTGAAAGCCAAAAAACTGCAGTTCCTCGCATGGCCACTTGAAGGTCCCCACTGACTCCCATGTTTAAAGCTAAAGACAGTAAGCTAAGTTAAAGACAGAGAAAATTTATTATAAATAATAAAAGGCTAAAAGTAAGGAATCAAAAAGCCAGATGAAAGACCAGAAAAAACACAGACAATGAAAGTCTATCAAAGATGATAAAACAAGTACACATAAAAGCAAGTCTAACAAAATAAGTTTTAAGGAACAATTTAAAAGAGGCTACTGATTCTGTAAGCCTCATCTTCCTCTAAAAAAATGTAATTAAGGCTTAAAAGTATGCATTTTCAGAAAGCTTCGACTTGACTGGTAGCTTTGCCGCTAGCTGTCTGTAAGCCTTAAACTTCAGTTAACCGGTGAGATGGCAAGTAAGAGTTGCTGCCTTTCGATCAATTATCCAACGGATAACAAAGGTTCCTGGGTGGTTAACTGTGCTAGCAGTCCGTCCAATAGTCCAGTTTTAAGAAGTTAAATCCTCATATTTTAGCAACCAGGAGAGACACTTTATACAGTTTATGGATGGACCTTGCTAACCAAGCATGTTAGCATTAGTTATGACTTTACTAACCACCCTTCAGCCTAAATATGGATACAAAACCAAACAAAAACTGGGATGGTAATGGTAAAAATGTGAAAATCAAGGCATAAACAGAAGACTTCACAGAACAATGGGTCACATTACAGTGGCTTGATCCATCATTTGTAGTTTAAACAAACAAAAACCTAGGTCTCCTGAGTAACACTAGCATCAGTTTCCCCCGATTCACCTGCTGATTCCCAGAAGAGTTCAGCTTCCTGCTTTCTATGCTGGTCGCTCTCCCTCTGTGTTTGCACAGGCCCTCAAATGTACAGCTACATAGGCGCATTACAAAGGATTCGTAAGAAAGCTAAAACGGAGTCTGCCGATCAAACACCGTTGCTAAGTAACGTACAAGAAGCTCCCAAAAGTGCACTCAGTAAGTTCAGTAAGTTGTCACAAGCCTACACACGGTGCACAGGTAAACATACTGAGTCAAGTGTACACATTTCCCTGCCACAGTGTGCTTCAAACCAGCACAAGTAGGATGCAGTAAACATCCTTAGGCACTTCTAATGATATTTTTTGTAGTTTTGATATCATACTGCCTGTTGAATTATACTGAGTATATATGAATATATTTTAAAAAAGAGTGCAAAGTATGAGAATGGGCTTAGAGAGAGTAAGAGAATTACACTGTGCAGCAGCAGCAGAAAATCCAGGCTGTCTAATTTATGGTTGCCTATACTCATAAAACATGAATCCTGACCATGAAGTGCTGAATCATTTGGTGTGCGCACCCACTGCTCCACTTCCCGCTCCCACATATATGCATGTGTGTACACAAGCAAAAATGCACAGCAGCAGGGACGCGTGCAGAGTCCACCCCCAAACCAACTTCATCTCTCATTCACACACTTCAACATGCTGCTTAACATTAATCCAAATCACCGTCAGTCTAAACTGCTCGAAACAGATTAAACTAGAATGAACACACACCGGGACAAAATACAAACACAAGCAAGTTTTGTCTGTTGGATTCCCTCCGCTGGCCCCAACCCTGCAGCACACACAGCCCACCCGCCCACTCCTTCCTCCCACTGCACTTGATGCTCAACCCAGAGCATTGCTAATAAAATATATTTTATTATAAGCCCCTTTCCTGTAGCTCAAGCAAGAGGTTGACTGAGTTAAGCCGTCCGGCACAGCAGACACTCAGCCCAACCATTAGCATGACTTCATCTGGATGCATCAACGTGGTGGAGCATTAGCTGATTAAATGCCACCCTACAATTGTTAAATGGATTGGAGAAACAATGCTCATCATCTGGTAGAGCCACATGTTCCTATGTTAGTGGGGCATTTGTAAATAAATTACATTTGGATCTGAAACACAGGGCGCCTTTAATAACTGCTGTTGAATTTCACCTAGCTGTGTCCGTGTCGTATTCTTCAGTAATTACAACAACTAAACAATATATATACACAGGCCTATTATGCTCATTTATTTTTCCAGAGATGAAAGTAAGTGATTGGAGGGATACCAAATTGGAATTATTTGTATTTTTGAGGGATAATTTTATTATTGAACAACAACCATGTTCTCAATGAACCCAAAAAACTCATTAATATCAAAGCTGAATGTTTTTGGAAGTAGTTTTTAGTTTGTTTTTAGTTTTAGCTATTTTAGGGGGATATCTGTGTGTGCAGGTGACTATTACTGTGCATAATTATTAGGCAACTTAACAAAAAACAAATATATACCCATTTCAATTATTTATTTTTACCAGTGAAAATAAATTAACATCTCCACATTCACAAATATACATTTCTGACATTCAAAAACAAAACAAGAACAAATCAGCGACCAATATAGCCACCTTTCTTTGCAAGGACACTCAAAAGCCTGCCATCCATGGATTCTGCCAGTGTTTTGATCTGTTCACCATCAACATTGCGTGCAGCAGCAACCACAGCCTCCCAGACACTGTTCAGAGAGGTGTACTGTTTTCCCTCCTTGTAAATCTCACATTTGATGATGGACCACAGGTTCTCAATGGGGTTCAGATCAGGTGAACAAGGAGGCCATGTCATTAGTTTTTCTTCTTTTATACCCTTTCTTGCCAGCCACGCTGTGGAGTACTTGGACGCGTGTGATGGAGCATTGTCCTGCATGAAAATCATGTTTTTCTTGAAGGATGCAGACTTCTTCCTGTACCACTGCTTGAAGAAGGTGTCTTCCAGAAACTGGCAGTAGGACTGGGAGTTGAGCTTGACTCCATCCTCAACCTGAAAAGGCCCCACAAGCTCATCTTTGATGATACCAGCCCAAACCAGTACTGCACCTCCACCTTGCTGGCGTCTGAGTCGGACTGGAGCTCTCTGCCCTTTCCCAATCCAGCCACGGGCCCATCCATCTGGCCCATCAAGACTCACTCTCATTACATCAGTCCATAAAACCTTAGAAAAATCAGTCTTGAGATATTTCTTGGCCCAGTCTTGACGTTTCAGCTTGTGTGTCTTGTTCAGTGGTGGTCGTCTTTCAGCCTTTCTTACCTTGGCCATGTCTCTGAGTATTGCACACCTTGTGCTTTTGGGCACTCCAGTGATGTTGCAGCTCTGAAATATGGCCAAACTGGTGGCAAGTGGCATCTTGGCAGCTGCACGCTTGACTTTTCTCAGTTCATGGGCAGTTATTTTTTGCGCCTTGGTTTTTCCACACGCTTCTTGCGACCCTGTTGACTATTTTGAATGAAACGCTTGATTGTTCGATGATCACGCTTCAGAAGCTTTGCAATTTTGAGACTGCTGCATCCCTCTGCAAGATATCTCACTATTTTTGACTTTTCTGAGCCTGTCAAGTCCTTCTTTTGACCCATTTTGCCAAAGGAAAGGACGTTGCCTAATAATTATGCACACCTGATATAGGGTGTTGATGTCATTAGACCACACCCCTTCTCATTACAGAGATGCACATCACCTAATATGCTTAATTGGTAGTAGGCTTTCGAGCCTATACAGCTTGGAGTAAGACAACATGCATGAAGAGGATGATGTGGACAAAATACTCATTTGCCTAATACTTCTGCACTCCCTGTACAGTGCCACTGTCAAAACCTGATGCCAATTAGAGAATGAGTACAAACTCATAAACTCAGTATTTACTGGCACACTGTGGAGGGGGAGTGGGGGTTGTGTCACCCTGGAGCTGTCCAAATGTTTAATTTTCCACTTATTCATGGCGATCATTTAAGCACAAGCGTTTGGTTGAAGGGGCAGCGCTTCCACTGAGAGACCGAGCCAAAACGTTAAGTGCAGGAGACACCGAACCTATTTTCTCTCTGCGAGGCAGCTACTTTCATGTGTCCCCCTCTTACATCACTCAGTAGATCTACAAGTCTCTGTGTCAGTACATCACATAATTACAACAACATTTCCATTCGCAGCACTTGAAGTGTTTCGAGGCTCTAGCCTTCACTGTCCACTACGCTGGCCGGTACTGTAACAGAGAGATTAGAGTGCGTTCGCATGCAGAGGGCACGGCACTGATCTTTGCTGCATAGCAATAAACAGTGGACGCTTTGTTGAATATTCATGGCCTTCCGTGCTCCAAGGTGATATATCTGGGGGTGGACAGGGGGAAAAACCTGTCAGCGAGAGCAGAGCGGGATAGCGTGGAGGACTGTGAATCCTGTGGCTCACTCACTCACCGCCCTCCTCTTTCATTCTAAAAGCACTGCACGGCGAACAGCATCATCCCAATTTGTTTATCGAGTGGGGTCACCAACACACAATGCAGGAAAACACGTATTCATGAGATAAACATGAGGATGTTTTATATATGAGCCTCTCGTATAAAATGAGATGATCTAAAGAGGAAGAAAAATACACATGGGGGCAACACAATTCAAGCAAACAATTTATACCATGTTGTGCTTGTTGGCATTGTCTCATGTGTTAATGCTCTCATTTCGAAGTAGAGAAAACTTGCCTCATGTAGTAAACAGGTCTATTTTCAATTTGACTCGTATGTTTTTTCGAAACATTTCTGATCACCAGGCCTCTCATCGCTTATTGTCTGTTTAGACTGAGAAAAATATAGAGCGCTGTTTTCCGTGTGCGACCGCTGTGCGGGCATTGTGAGACGGTGACAGCGGCTCTTTGACGTGTGTTATCTCATAACCACCGGGTAATTCATCAAGTATACAGCCCCAGTAGAGGCCCAGTCCTTTGTGTTAAAAGCCTCGAGAAGGCCTGCGATACACGGTGGTGTAAATCACTAAGACAGAATCAGGCCTGTTACAGTTAGCTTTGGCTTTCACAATGCACCTATCTGTTTTAAAATATCCTCTGGCCTCCTATAATAAACCCCCCTCAATTACAAACAGCCTACTTTGAGAGGTGCTCGGCTAAACAGTCCAGCAGGCCGTGGACGTCGGTGATAGGCGACGTAAGGGGAAGTGGTTTGAACTTAAAAGTTCAAGAAGTAGAACAAATACACGTGTTGGGTATTTTTCAGGATTTGTGTGCATTTCTTTCCAATATGGCAATTTTGACTTAAAGTTGACACTAAAACGCTGATGTAGAAGGCTGCACATGAAACTGCAACTTTATTACTAAAATGTATGTAGTATTTATTTAAGTTTTTATTTATTTATGTGTTTATTTAGGTCTAGACTTCTCCTCTCTGTGTGTGCGTATGCTTTCATGTGCCAAAGAAGTGGAATTATTAAGGGCACTTTGCCAAGAAAATCCTGTGATCTATGAGCATCCTATATAACAACACATGCTGTCCTTGTGAGAACAGGGTTACTGACAAATACGCCATTAACACACGCAGAGTCGTAGATCAGAATTTTCCACCAGAGCTTTTGGAGAAAACACATCAGGGGAGCTTAAAATGCAGGTAGTAACAATAACAGTGGAGGAGGACCCAAATGCTGAATGAAAGTCCAAATCTTTAATCCAGAAATAGGAAGTGGGGTCATGCGCAGGAAGACAGGCAAAGGAGCAAACAAATTTAATTGAGGAACAGGTAAAGCAATCTGGATCTTCAAACATGAGGAATAAATAAATAAATACAAGGGGAAAAAATTGAATCCTAAAATGGCTGGATCACTTGACTATGAGAAGAACAAGACGATCAAAGAAGCGGTAAAAGAACAACTGGCGGTATATACTGTAGACACGCAGGAGCCTGATCACTGATTGAAGATAGGTGATGCAAACCTGTCTTCATGAGCACAAGGCAAACAGTCACAACAGAGGAAGACTGACAAGGACAGGAAGTAAAACCAACAGCTTTCAATTTTAGACCAACAATTACAAAATATAACAGAAATCAACTGAAGAGAAACTCAACCGAAAACACATTTTTGCATAGCTGCAGCAATTCACATGTGGTGTAAGGTCTTTATGTTACTTTAGCATGTAATACACTAAAATGTAGTTGCAGATATAGAAGACTTGTTAAAGCAACATTGAATTCAATAAGAAAGTCAATCAAACTTTGTGCCAACCTGTAATTAAATGAATAAAGAAGCTCTCCAGCTCCTCCAACAGCTTCACTTAACCTACAAGCAAGCTCCCAAGAGGCCTGCATACCTCCTACGCACGATCTTCTCCTCGCTGTTTCTGTGTCATTACTAATATCTTTCTTAAACAGTATGCATCACCTTACTGCACATCCATCTATCTATCTATCTATCTATCTATCTATCTATCTATCTATCTATCTATCTATCTATCTACCTATAATATAAAGGATTTTTTTAAACGTTTTTTTCACCTACTTACATGAAGAGAATGACAGTTGTGGTTTGATGGCCAGTTGTTACAACAGCTGGCCATCAAACCACTTCCTCAGATGAGCACAGAGTAGTGTAGTGAAGCATGGGAAGCAAAAAATTGTCCTCAGCAGCTTCGGTCTTTGATTTTGTTTTATATTCTTCTTGAAATAAAAAACAAAACATCACATAACGGATTTCCTGCAACAATTTTCAAAATGTTTAGTTATATGTGTCAATATAAGCATGTGAATGCTGTCTGATGGATGCTACTGATTGTCATTTGTTGACAGAAAATGTAAGTGTGGTACAGAAAGACCTTATTGGAGTACTGCATAGCAGAAAAACATATATCCCAGCAGAGATATTCCAATACTTTCCCCACTGCACTGCAATAGGATGTGGATGATTTATCATAATTTGGGGAAGACACACAAGAATAACAATAAAGGCTGCACTGCAATTTTCCACACAGATGAAGAGTCGTGTTTCCTGTGTTGTGATCTCAATTTTGCTTTTTACCTTTGTGTTTTCAGACAGATTTCTTTCTTTTTTCTCTTTTGGATATAACAAATAGGTAGTCTGTCAGAAATGTATATGTAATGATTTAGATGCTTTTATCATTTATCAATGTTAGGCTTGCTATTGAGCCCCAAAGTTGACTTAAACAGAGAAGAAAATGCTCCCAAAATCTATTTTTTGGAACATAGAAGTAAGTTGATTCAGTCTAATTTGATTTCATAAAATGCCCTGTTTGCCTTTTTCTTTGGTTCATTGACTTTTTTATTGAATTTATTCAGTTCTAACTGTAAAGTGTTATTTATTTTCCTGACAACCAAATCCTTTCTCTCCATTGTTTCATTAATGTTTTAGTCTTTTTTTTATTGTCAGGGTAGGGTGTGATAATCACATTCAGTGGGGAGAAGACAAAATTTAATGATGTGCAGCGTGTCATTAAATTCTGTCTTGTGTCTTCGGTAGTGTGTGTCCTGTCTATTTATGCTCTTCCTTTTCCAATTTCTTTCCCCTCACCACCCCAGCTGGTCACAGTAGATCGCTGCCCCTTCCGAGCCTGGTTCTGCCGGACATTTCTTCCTGTTAAGAGGGAGTTTTTCCTTCCTGCCAACACCTGGTGCTTGCTCAGGGGATCACTTCATTGTTGGAGTTTTCCACAGAATGGCGTAGGCCCTTCATCTTGCAGTTTAAAGCAACTTGAGGCAACCGTTGTTCTTATTTGGAACCATGCATATAAAGCTAAATTAACTAAATTGAACTGAAGTATATTTAAACTGTGTTGGAGTTGCTCGCTCTCTCTGAGACTGTCAGTTATTAGCATTCAGAAAAAAGAAAAAAATGTATCTGCAAAACGAATCAGCCCTGAAAGCCTTTGATGGAAATATAACATGACAAAGCCACAGACCCAAACTTTCAAACTAAAAATGTATAAATAATTCAAGGAGGAAATATTTTAAGCCAGTCTTGATATTCTTCACACATGGTATGAATAGCAAAGACAAGCTCTGCAGTCGGAGAAAGAAACACAGTAGTTAACTAAGTGAACTAAAAACGTGAATATTAAAGCAGGTATTAAGTTCAGTGCCTTTATTTTTACCTCACTGTATGCTACATGCAGTTTAACACTTCCAGTTTAACAAAAAGGCAGTTTATACACCGTCAGACAAAAAGTCACCATAACAGTGAGGCTGGTTCAAACCACTAAATAAACAGATCTCGAAAACAGTTGCACTAGTAAACGAGTCATCACTGTACATAATAAAATTCTTATTAAATTTGTGGACAAGAACATATGTGAAAACACTTTTGTGTTACAGAAGGGCTAAAATATTACTGATGTTTTTTAAATTGTATAATATAAATCGGTCACAGAGCTTTTTAGCTACCTACATGTGGGGAAAACAGCAGCAGAAAGATCCTCTTTATAGGCCTACTTTCAGCATAAATCTCACACACAATGCTGAAAATACATTTAGATCACTTGCATCCAGCTATCTGAATGGGCAGTGCAAATTTGGTGGTCAGCCATGGCAGCAGTGCCCTTCATCAGCCACTCTAAATGACCACGGGGAGCGTTCAAGCCGTAACTCCCATCTGACTCAGAATTCACCACGGGTGGCGGCAGCGAGGGAGAAATATAGCTCTGACCTTAAATACGGAAAAAATGCAAACCATGAGAATACTTGAAAGTATATGATTGCTTCAGCTGTGGTTCTCCTTCTTTGAACCGCACAAGATTCAGAAAATATGAGGCATGAAACAAAGACTTAGCGGCATTGCCTTGACTTTTCCATTTTAAGAGGACAACTTAAGCTGTAAAAACAAAAATGTTGGGGAAGCTTATGCACAGAGCACGCAGGCACCTGTAGTACACCAAGTAAAGCTCCAGTTCGCACACCTGCAAGCAGGCCACATGCATGCACTAAATCAGAGGCAATTTACAATAGCCAGAAGCAGAGAGCAGTAAAGCATCTGGTTTTGACCCATATTTTGACCAAACTATCCAGGACAAGCTGTGTGGCTTCATCCAACGGTTCTAAGTGGGTCTTGTCATTGCACACACAAATGCCACTCAGCTGCTTCTTAACAGCCGCAGACACTTTACACTAACATGCACACACCTCTTCTCTCATTCAAACACTCCAAATTGACACAGCCATCATTCATACACACTCAGCTTCACATTAAACGTGTAAAACGTGTGTGAGGAAAAAGCACGGGTAAAGGGAAAGTAAAGGAAATGCTTTCATTAAGGATTTTTTCAGAGTTGAAGAACGAAAACAAAAGAAAATAATCACTGAGGCATGTTTGCAAACATAAATACTGTAAAGATAATTGGTTTGTCAGGATAATCAGCTGGTAAAGTGATTTTTAGGGAGGGAAGTAACAAATTATCATTATTTTTGTTAAAATGGGGAATTTGATTACTGTACTTAAAAAAAAAAATGTAATTTTACTATCAAAGGTTTGTGAATTGGTAATTGTAAAGTGTTTTATTTCACTGAAATTGAAATGTCTCTTAGTGTAGAGCTAAATAATGTAAATAATGAATACATTTTAATTATATTCAGAAATAGCAATCAAGATGAAACAATAACAAACACACACACAGAGAGAGAGAGAGAGAGAGAGAGAGAGAGAGAGAGAGAGAGAGAGAGAGAGGCTGAAGTTGATCATGAAAGACATGATTTAAAGGGCCAGCTCAATGTCAACTCCACAAAAAGTACATGGATGTAGCTGATTTTATTTGCCACAAATGGCATCCATATAACAATTAATTTAACTAAAAAGCAAAAAAAAAAAGTCAATCTCAAATTTATCTGTGATAAATAACCAGAAGCTTTAATGTTGTTGGTTGAAATTGTTCTTCCAGTTTTAGACCGAAATGCTGACTCATGTTTCAATTACAGTCCTGTAGGATGAGCTGAAGTTCTTGTCATATTTGAGTTTTAGTTGCTGTTTGGTGTTTTTGTTGTGCCCTTGTGTGAGCTTTCTGCATACTTTGTTTTTGTTTGTTTTGTTCTTTTAAATAAAAGAACACAAAGTTTTTGCAACTAATGTGAGACTGATCTCCTCTAGAACTTAAGAGAGCTTAGGGTTCAATTTAGAGTCAAATTCAGAGGGACTTGAGGGAGAATAACATTGAAACAGACAACAAGTGTACGAGCTATTGGGTTGTGTTTTTTCAGCCGGCCGTTTATCTGTACTGCCCTGAACATCTTATCATCTAAAATCCCATCCAGCCATCAAAACATCCAGTGGCTACCATATCCAAGGATGGCAGCAGGGAAGCAAATTACCCATTCCCAACCTGAAGAGGTAGTGATGAAAAATAACAGTACATGACTCTTTTGAGGCCCTGTAGTTGGAATTAGTAGTACAATTAAATTATTCAGGAAGTCATATAATAAAGAATTGACCACAAAATAAAGTCCCTGATATGAAAACTAAAGATGCTGACCACAAAACCTGAGTGTGCTGTCTGCAGCACACCAAGGACAAGTTTGATGGTGGTTCTATGATCTGAAGGTTTTAATCTTACATTTGCATCTTGAAACACTAACAGTTTATCAAGATTATTTGAGGGTTGTTAAAGGAGTAAGAGTAAATCCAGAAGAGTAAATCCTCTCCGGTAACTAGAGACAGTTTGGAAAGATTCAATCTGCTCGCTGACATCAAAATGCAAATAAGACATAGTTTGACAAGATTAAAACCCCAGTAAATAGAAATGACTTTGTCTGGACCTTCAGTGTATTACAAACACGATGTGGTCTGACACCTCCTCCTGTCTCTCTGGAGCACCGCCTTGTGTTGACTCTAAACAACAGATGGGCATGAATATGTCAAGTGGTTCCTAAATGCCCAACGATGTGTTACTGTAGGTCCGCATTTGTTAGTGTATGCAAGTTCTGAGATAAATGCACACACACAGCGATCAACACACTGCAGGTCAACCACCTCAAGTTACTTTATTCAATCCAAAAAAACATATGGAGGCAATCCACTTATACACGACATTTCCATTAGTCTGTACATGCAAAGACCACTTGAAGTGACACTGGTTACAGTTGAATAAAAACTTTAACTGCTTTGTGTCACTCTGATCACACCAAACTGCAGGATCATGGATACAGAAAAACATAGAAATAATAGAAATATAGAAAATGAAAATGTTAGCACAGAAATGATAAAGAACACACGCATTCTGTTTTTAAGCAATGTCGTGGAAAAAAACAGTTAGTTTTCACTCTCTTAATGTAACATTTGAAAAGTAGGAGTTAAACGCAGTGTTGGGGAGTAACAGAATACATGTACCAGCATGTGTTACAGATACCGTTTAAAAAAGTCATAATTAGAATACAGTTACTTTGTTGAAATAAATGGATTACACGGCGGTCTTTTCCCGTTTATGTTAGGCTATCTCTTCTCTATCTCCTCTCTAATTGTGGTAATTCCACGCATTACCGGAAATAAAAACAAAACAATAAGATACCAATAAGAGGCTATAATGTAAGCATCCGGTTAACATTGGTGGCGTCAGTTACACAATAGACCTGCAGCCAGCACAACAGAGCCAGCAGAACATGGGCAGGAATGCATTTCTTACTTGGAAATTCGGACACCACTTCACATTTAAAGAAAGGGATGGGCAAAATCTGACCGGGCAATGCAAACCCCGTTTGCCAGCAACCAAGCTGCTGTCAGTGTCAAAGGGCGATCGTGGCTCAAAGAGTTGGCAGTTCATCTTGTAACCGGAAGGTTGCCGGTTCAAGCCCCGGCTCGGACAGTCTCGGCCGTTGTGTCCTTGGGCAAGACACTTCATCTGCCGCCTACTGGTGTTGGCCAGAGGGGCCGATGGCGTGATATGGCAGCCTCCCCTCTGTCAGTCTGCCCCAGGGCAGCTGTGGCTACAACTGTAGCTTGCCTCCACCAGTGAGTGAATGAATAGTGGAATTGTAAAGTGCTTTGAGGGCCCCGAAAAGCGCTATATAAATGCAATCCATTATTATTATTAAAAGACTCCACCTCCAACCTAAAGAAACATCTGGAAGTAAGTTCTTTTTTAAAAACTAACGTTAGCCCACTGCAACTGCTTTGTTTTAGTTGTGGTAGCTACCTGGGTTATGTGCCACTTCAGTATCTTTGATGGACTGCATTACAACCTGCTAGCTGCAAATAATCATGTGCAGTTCTGAAAGCAGTCCATGAACTAACCTCAGCTAAAGCCAGCTAACAATGTTAGCTCGGTGGCGAGTAGCCTTCAGTAATAGTAATAAATCCCACAGCAATAGTACATTCATGTAGTTGTAAAAAGCATTACAATATATTAAGTAATCCAAAGTATTCAGAATACGTTACTCGCATTAAGTAACGTAACGAAATACATTACAAACTACATTCTGGGGCATTTATTCTGTAATCTGTAGTGGAATACATTTTAAAAGTTACCTTCCCAACACTGGTTAAAAGCAATTTGACCACCAAACACAAACCCTTCACTCCAGATGCAATCAGGTATGAAGCATTATACTGTAAAGAGGAAAACGTGTGTGTGTGTGTGTGTGTGTTTTAATTTGTATCACATTTGCTAAATCTGGGATTTTTGTGTAATTTCTATTCTTCTGCCATTGGACCCTAGAATTATATGTTAAATGTTTGACTGACTGATGTCCTTATGCAGCGTATCAAACCCAAGCAACAATAACATCAAATACAGTAATAGTTATTAATGCAGTTATTGTTATTAGTTAATGTCATCATTAACTAATAACATTGCCACTACCTCCACTGGGGTAAGTACGAGGCTACCTGGCTAACAGGAGACAGCTCCAGTATTTCTTTACCTCTCCGCAGCTCCAGCACTTAAATCATATTAAAAAATATATGACTGCAACAGTACAAGATCTTCTGACAACACCATCTGTTCTCCGTTGGCCGGGATGACGATAAAGTGGGTTAATGGTTAATTTACCACTTTTGCATGATCGACAGACCCTTCCTGAACACACTGTGAACCCAGCCAGTGGTGCTACAGCACCAGTGAATCATCTGCTGTGGAGTCAGTCTGTCAGAGACATCCAGGGACGCCACTTTATGTCAGTGAATGAGGTATTTAAGGGAGGTGATTGCAACTGTTGTGTCTGTAATGCTGGGAAGGCTTCTCACCTCCTGGAACATGATGAAAGCTGACTCACGGGGTGGGAAAATGGCACCTGATAGTCATCTGTGAATTTATCACTTACAGTACAAACACGGCAATATGGGATGTTAAGTTGTATAACTTAAAAAAAAAGAGCCTTTCTATTGGACACGCGCTCTACTGAGGCACACTCAGTGATATTTCTTTTCCTGGCCACAGCTTAACACTTCAGTATACCTTGGGAGAGAGGCCAGGTTTGTGCGGCAATTTCAATGCATGCATGCAGTGTTGCATTTTAATGCGGGGAGTACACTTCTCCAATCAAATGGACAAGATTTCCATCGGTTTACACCAAAGATAAAGACCCACAGCAGGGGAGATTATGCAGGACTGAAGGACAATATGTTTGCATTGCAAAGATGGCAGCAATCTGTATACCTGACATTTACCAATTCACAGCTGAAGTAACAAAAGCCAATCTGATGCCCAAATGAGGTGATGAGGTAAAGAGAGTAAAAGAGAGAAAGAAAAAGAATATCTGTTTTTTAAAAAGGCTAAAAAAGAGCAGTGGGCAGCTGAATAATGCAGGAGTACATGTGGAAATGATTCTGCCACTGAGGTAAAGAGAAGGAGAGATGTGATAAAGTAAACACTAAACAAACACGATTCATAAAAGAGACAACTGTCTGTGGGGTGGTTGGATTCTGACAGAGAAAACAGCACTGCGCCATGTTGCTACCATTACTTGTCTTGTAAAGATGTTCTGTCGAGGTTTAGCACTTGAATTGGTTTCTGGGAAATTGGAAAAACAAACCTGCAAATATTTCAAATTGTAAAGAAAAGTAAAAATACGAGGAAACAAAAATAAGTCAGGCTTAACAGACAATCACAGAAAATATGGTAAGTTAAGCACGCTCCCGGTGTGTGAAAAGGTGACTCAAAATCAAACCTGATGTTTAAAACAATAAAAGGAAAACCTGATTAAATACTTAACAAGTGGCAACCCCACTTTTAGTCAGACAGTGGGTTTAATTTGAGATGCACTCTATTTAGAGCACTTCACAGTGAAATAGCTATTTTAGCCACAGATATTGGGTTTTTTGTACATTATTAGATTATTATAGAATTTAATTTAACTGTTTAATTTAACTACACTGCTAAAACTAGTGAATAAATTATAAACACATGAGTCATATTTTTTTTCTTACCAACATGCCCATGATTGCTAATTCAGTTTTATTTATATGGAACCAAATCAAAACAACAGTTGCCTCAAGGCACTTCATATCCTACAATAATACAGAGGAGGGGAAAAAAACAACAGCAATAATCAGGTGACCCCCTATGAGCAAGCAGATTGGCAACAGTGGGGAAGAAAATATCTTTTTTAACAGGAAGAGACCTCCAGCAGAACCAGGCAAAGGAAGGCGTGGCCATCTGGCAGAACCGACTGCGGGTGAGGGGAGCAAGGCAGGACAAAGACACACGGTGAAAGAACATCCACATAAACACAAACTTCAAAACGAATAAAGACTCTTTGGACAGGGAACAACATGTTTGGTCCTGGAAGTTTGCTTGTAGTCTTAGCACTGATTGGCCACTTTTGTTTTGGTTGTATTCAGTTAGACACTCTGTGCGGAGAGCTAAAGAGGGCTCGTTTTGCCAAAATGCAATCTCAAAATCGTAGGTTAACAAGAATATAACTTTTTAAGAGCTAATTAGCTATTGTTAGTCGTGAAAAAAATATCCAAAAATTGAACAGGATGTCTGCTATTCTGATTATACCGGATACACTAAAACACTGAGATATTGCTCTTCGATGCTAGGTGAGGAGCTTGACCGATGGATTTTGTGATTCAGCTAGGGACTCTATACACCAACAAGAATAACAAGTGGATTGTAAATCCCATCCTAACCGGTGAATGAGAAGATCCAGCTCTGAGAACAAAAACATGAACAGCAAATCCTTGCAAGAACTTTCATTCACCTCCGTGGAGAGATTAGTACCTATGGTTCTTCTATTGTCTCTTCAAACATGAGACCTAAAAGATGCTTTCTTGTTGACTGTGGCCAATGGGATTTAGTGAGATTAGTAAGGACATGCTGTAAACACAATTCATAGGAAACTAAGTTGGACTGAACACATATGGCATCAAACAAAGAATTAGACTATAAAGAGACATGTCCAAACTATCAATGCCGAATGTGGTTAGTGAGCGGGTGAACCCGGGAGGCTATTTCTCAGCACATACGTCTGCCACGTGAATGAGACTGAGCTTACTGCTTAACACCACGCAAACAGAACAAATTAGGTGACACTTTTAGGTACACAAAGTAAAAAGCTGTATTGCAAACAGGAGACCCTTTTAACTAGAAAACAACTCTGTGAATGGACTTTATGTGGACTTTGAAGTGATATTCTCCGAATATCAGAATTTTGATATGTCCAAATACTGTACTGCCCAAACATACGCATGTGCTCAATGGTGCATGATAAATGAACTATTGAAGCCACTTTTCTATTTCATATGGATTGTAAAGTAAAGCGATACATATTTTAAACTGAAGGTCAGCAAACACGTGTATCTGCCAAAGTTGGCTAGCTTATGTAAGCCAAACAACACAGGAATATATAATTTTATCTATTTAAATGTTTAAAAGACAACATATACTACATTATTAAAGGGTGAAGAAAATAGACTGGATTCCACTCCACTATTCCCCAAAATGAAACTTCTGTCCTCAGATCGAGCCAGAATCGGGCTTGTCTGGCACAATGCAGTTTCCTTGTACAGTTGATATGAATAAAACATGTGGGGTGTATGACAAGGCCTATCCTCTGTCTCTAGTCACTTATCATTAGGGAGACTGACACACACTAACTGCACTATGTCATAATTAGACAGCACTCCCTTCACTTGTAATCTGGAGGAATAACACACATGACAACTTTGTACTGCAGGCTAAAGCACAAGAGATGGCCACTGAACTGCTCTCTGCCACTGCAAGGGTAAAGGACTTTCAGAATGAGTTCATAGGTTTTTGAACAGTTATGTAATTTTTGTAGTTTTGCCTTTTGCACACCACAATGAAGATGCGACTGCACCTTTTCAGGTTGAATTCAAAGGGTTTCACCCAAGCATTGTATTTTATAAACAGTACGGTAGTTTTAGAGGCTCAAAGATAATTGGAAAAACTGAACTAAAATCCGATTTTTTTATAAATACTTAGATGAAAATCTTGAAGTATAGAACTATAGCACCTGAAATCTAGAACAGAACATCAGTAAATGCTTCCTCCCTTGAGATGTTCTGCCAGGGCTTTCCTGGAGCCACCTTCAGCTGCAGTTACTTGTGGATCTCATCGTCAGTTTTGAACCAACCCGACATTTTTTTGTCAAGTTCTAATCTGACTGTTCTGTTCCTACATCTGGTTATAAACTAGTATTTATATATTTAAAAGCTAGATACTCTGAATTCTGTGAATCATCTACTTTCAGTTGTGTACAAACGATTTGCTCGTTATGTATCATTTTGAAGCCGATGGCTTTTCAGTTGCAGATGTTTGAGATTCCAGTTGCCTACATAACTCTCTAACCCTCTTAGTACACTTAGTATCAATTGACCATCATTTAAACACCACATCCTATCTTGCTGAGTATTTTGCTGACCATGTCCATCCCTTTATGACAGGGTACAGACTTCAGGCATGATAACGCTCCATGTCACAAACCTCAGTTTATCTCAAACTATTTTCTTGAATGTGACAGTGAGTTTGCTGTAATCAAATGGCCTCCATAGTCACCAGATCTCAATCCAGTACAGCACTTTTAGGGTGTGATGAAATGGGAGACTTGGATGTGCAGCTGACAAATTTGTGCCTCATTTTTCCAGCAATTATTCTATGCTATATAGCAGGGGTCCCCAATCCCAGTCCACGAGGGCCGGTGTCCCTGCAGGTTTTAGATGCGTCCTTGATCCAACACAGCTGATTTAAATGGATAAATTACCTTCTCAACATGTCTTGAAGTTCTCCAGAGGCCTGGTAATGAACTAATCATGTGATTCAGGTGTGCTGACCCAGGGTGAGATCTAAAACCTGCAGGGACACCGGCCTTCGTGGACTGGGATTGGGGACCCCTGCTATATAGGATAAAGGCATAAAGGCATACAAACCAGGCACTTGTAAGGTGGCCTTAATAAAGTGGCCTGTAAGTGTACATCTCATCAGTAAAACAAACAAATTGCTGCACAACCACATACTGAATCGTTGCAACTCCACAGGTGTTTCCCCGTGGATTTCTTTTTAAAATGAAAACTCTCCCTTGTATCTTTCCTGAGACAAAAGGTTTGAACTCTATTTGCTAAAACTGTACTGATTTCACTTTTTTGTCTCCTAAAGAGGGAATTTTTGGTCCAGCACTTGGAGTTATGTCTTGTGTGGGACTAATCTTAAGAGTCACTGTTGTTTACAGTGGGATTGTTTTCACCCACTCTTTGGTAAGCCTGAGGCACCATAAATAGCTGCTCAGGTGTAGCGATTTTATGGTGTTATGGTTAGGAAAGAAAAATCCCATTTATTGGTTCAAATACAAACTTATTCAATGCTACTGTAGTGAAAATTATCCATGTAGTTATTCACACAGCTGCTAATGGTCACGTAACATTTTAACATTTTGTTTTAAAAAAGGTTATAACAACAGCTTGAACAGTTGTTTTACATTTATACTGTGAATGGCACGGTACAATAAGATCATGTTTTTTTGTTTTTTATTTTTTCTGTATGAAAAAGCAGGCACAGGAATTATTATATTAGCCCAGGTCTGAGTCACTGCCTTCCAGGAAAGCTTAAGATTAACTATGACTCAAATACCGTCTTTGAACATTTTGGGCTAGATTATCAGCACAAAGAATGTAAACTGTCTCTTTCCGCTACCCCAACCTTCATTTCTATCTATCATAAAACAGCGTGCAGGCAGACTATTCTGTGTTTTCCACTGAATAATCTACATGTGTCATCACAGAAGATCCAGTGTGCGATCAGCGGAAGGAGGCGGGAGGCACAGGAAAAACGTGGAAAGGTTAAGTGTACACAAAGATATTGACAAGTGACTCAGAGAGAAGAAAGCGGTGTGGAAAGCTGTTGGATGGTGAGGCGCAGCTGAACAGAGAGAGTCGGGAAATACAGAAACAAGAAGAAAGGAAGGTAGTGGGAGTGGGGTAGAGACTGGGGTGAAAAGCTTTAAAGTAAGAGTTAGTGAGAGAGAGAGAGAGAGAGAGAGAGAGACGTATGGACATGTGTTCCCTGTCCCTCTTGCATCTAGCTGCACTAATCAGCAACACCGTGTCCCTTTGGGGCACTTAAGCTTTGGTAGAAAAACACTGTGGATGTCAACAACCCACTGATCCTTTGCCTTCTGGTGGGAAAAACACACACACACAGATGTGCAGGCACTTGAGCAGTCCCTCACTTACTAAGGACTGGCATCAATACACTGTTATCAGGCCCATCAGGTGACATGCATATTCTTAGACTTTCCATATGCCCTAAGGCGGGGGGGACATAGAGCAGCAGAGGTAAAACAGAACTGGGGTAAGAGCTTTTTGTGTATTTCTGTGTGTGCGTGCGTGCGTGCGTGCGTGCGTGCGTGCGTGCGTGCGTGCGTGCGTGTGTGTGTGTGAGTGAGAGAGATGGCTGAAATGGACTGGATAGTTTAACTGCTGGATTAAAGGGAAGGTTTTGAAATCTTGAAAGTGCATTAGTACAACTGCATCATTCACCTAATAAAACTAAACTTAGAATGTTATAGCTAGTAGAAAGACAAAAAATAGATCTATATTAGGGTTAGCATCTGGCAAAACATTTCATCATAAAGTTGTTGTTTTTTCATTTTTGTTTTTTAGCAAACAAGTTTGGTCAAGCAACAATGAAAAAAGAAAAAAAAAACAGCACAAATGCAAACAGCTGACAGGTGGGGTACACCCACGACAGGTCTTCAGATGTGTGAGCATTTGCTGTGTGAATAGTTCACCCAAAAGCAAACGAAGCTCTCCTCAAGTCCTGTCAACCAAACAAAGAGGTGGTGTCTGGATCATGTTCTCTTATGACTTTCTTGCATGATAGAGTTTTAGCCTTGATTTCTTGTTAGTACAGTGAATTTTATGATAATGACTTCAAATGCAGTGATTTCCATTTAAACAAAATCATGACTATTTTAATGAAGTATCATCTGAGGGGTCAAAGGTCACAGGAATAGGCACAGACAGTACTGATTGATAGCCTTGTTCCTTGCACACAGAGATTTCTCTAGATTCTCCAGTTTAGCAGGTCTTCGTCTTGTCAGAGTTGGTACTTTATCACCCTGGATGTGTATTTGCGTAGACCGGCATGGGAATTCACACATGCCTTATCAAATGATGGAAGCATCATTTGCATGTTGCTGTAAACATCCAAGAACATGCATACTAAAAGAAATGTGTATTCACTGAGAGAGCGAGAAAGAGAAGGGAGACTTATGCATCATGCTTCAATAGACGGTGTTAGTGTGGTGGCTTTGCTGTTGAGGGAACCTGCACTGAAACAGATTCATCAGTGCTACAGTGGTCTGATGAATCTGTTTCAGGCAGAACCTCCCCGCCGCTATAATTCACAGAGCGCACACACATCAATACTGAAATGAAACATAGTCTTTCTGACAAACTGCATGGCCACTACATTTGATGTAGAACACTAGCAAACAAGCACTTACTCAAGTTACATTAGGTATGAACAGGTGCATGCGCAAACAGCACATGTACAAGATATGGACACAGAAACATTATTAAAAAAAAACCACTTTCCCTTTTACTTGTCTGCTCGCTCTTGGTCTCTGAGACATGCACACAAGAGCGCAAAGAAACATCCCACCCTGCTGTGAGAGTGCTCCACCTTTGCTTGCACTTGCTGTACCTCAAGTGCCCCCTGGAAAATTGTGCTATCAAGTCATTGTAGCGTACTAAGCTTCTCACATCTAAATTCAGCTACCCAGAAATGGGTACAGAGGATTTCATTGCATGGATGCAACTTAAAATGTGCAATAAAACAATATATTGTGTGGCCACTTTGTTAAAACAAACTATATGTGGCCAACAAAGCTGATTCTGATTAAACATAGCCATGGCAGCCACAAGATATGGATGTTGCTGCACTCTGGCCAAAAATATATATATTTTTTTGGAATCTCTTTTTCGTGACTTACTCTGTTGAGTAATGCACAGAAAAGAAATTTTAAAAAAAATATTATAACGTTACAGTGAGGTTGACCTTTGACTTTTGAATGTGAAACATCATTGTAATGTTTTAGTAACTGCAAACAGCGGTGATAAATAAGATATCCAACCATGATTTATTATAAATAGTAATTCAATTTGTATGCACGGTGAGTTTGACGAACGATGCGTGCTAACACTTGTTTGCTTGTTGACTGGGAAGCGTAGAATAATCTGATATCACTGTGTTGTTGCTGCAACACCATAATTAATGTTCCTCCGTGCAACCCCATCAACACGACTGTCACGTTAATGATGACATGATAATGACACCGTTGCCATGTCAAGGCCTCGCCTTCAGGGCATCAAAACACAAAGTTAATGTTGTGAAAGGGTCTATTATATTAACCAAAAACAAAATCACTGCATAAACTAACCAAGTAGTTTTGTTTGCTAAATCTAACAAACTGTGATTGAACATTTTAAAAAAAAATAGTCACTCTCACCCATTTTTACTAACTGGATGAATGATTCTTGATCTGCTAGCCACTTTACAGTTTGGTCATCATATTTAATAACTGTCTGACTGGAACACAATTATGTACATGGGATGCAGTTTAGAGGACGCCCATTACGGTTACTTAAGAGCCAGCTCTATCGTTCATACAACAGGCAGCAAACGTTCTTCCTGCTCCGTGGACCAAAGCTGGAGGGGGATTAAAACATTATGAATTGAACAGGACAGAGTGCAATACCAGCTGCTCTACTGTATTCTGTACCCCTGCACAGCTAGCACACACACACACACACACACACACACACACACTTGAATGCACACACATGGACACATTTCCTTTTTTTTCCCCTTTGTGCAGATTGTTTTTAAGAGCATGCTTTGGATTGTGGCTCCATATGGAATATCAGTCAAGAGAGAGGCATCAGGCAGCAACACATAGCTCCATTAACACTTAAAGGCAATAGATGTGGGAAGAAAGGGCAAGAAATACGCACACAGAACTACAATAATAAATGTCCATTTCCACTGTGAATAATACCAAGATAGAATCACGCACGTTGCGCACACGCGATTACTGACTCAGAGGGTAAATTACACCTTCTATTATAAATCCCCACGTACAAACAAGTCTAGACTTGACTCCTGGTGGGAAACGATGGTTCTCTAATTAGAAGTGAGAAGCAACACATTGAGTTTGTGTGTGTGTATGTACTGACATATGCACGTGTGCGAATAATTTGGCTTCGGTCGAGGCTGGACTAACAAACATCAGGGGTTGAGACAAATCCCAGGTGACCGCAGGTGTTCATAGTAGGAATACACAGGTGGAGTGAAAAATGACCTGTCATGGAGGGTTTTTTTTAACCTATATTGTACAAAATGAATTTAGAGCAAACTGGCAGCATTCTTTGAGCAACTCAGACCCCCTCTAAAGTCCTTCTGGGTCTGAGTTGTTGTTTCCTTAACCTCTGGGACTGCACCACCATTGCTTCATTGTCACATGAACCTTAACTGGTTTGACTTGTCAGAATTTCTTCTGTACTCCTTTTACAGAAACGCACGCATGAAAATGTAACACTTCACCAAAACACAACCTCATTGTCTGTGTCTGCTTGCTCATGGAGTCTCCACGTATGGGTAAGCCATTCAGTTATGGATTGCAATCGTCACGTCTCCCCAAATTTTACCAAATCTGACTTCGCTGATAGCAAACCTTGAGCATGCACTCTCTCAGAAAACAGAAGTCCTGGCCTAGCTGCTGCAAGAACTACACAGACCACAAAAGCCAGGCAGCAGTTTTCTGTTTTGCAAGCATGTAAATCCACACAGAACTATTCCCCAATTTCCATCACATGTACGGCATCAATAAATAACGCTTTTCCGAGCCAGGACAATTCCATTATGAATATTTCACCGCCTTGTTTCTTTTTTAACATTACACACTCCTCTATACTTCATGCTTTTCTAGCCTTAACTAAGCACTCCACACAAAGAGCCATTTAGCTCCAAACGACTTCGAGAGCAGAGACTGAAGCGACAAGTCATCACTTCGCCCTCAGCCCCTCAGCACAAGTTCACATGGAGTACATAATGTTGGTTTTATAATCTTTGTACAACCACTGTGGTCTGTTTTACTCTCGAGACCTATGGCCTTGTTTTTAAAAGGACTCAAAAGAGATTAAGAAAAAAAACCCTGAAATTGTGAGTCTGTGTCATCCCAAAGCAGAAACAACTATTGCAGTAGGTATGTGCGCATATTATCCACTTTCTGTTGTTAGATAGAAAACCTCATGGGTAAAGATGGGTAAAGTTTATATATATGAGCACAAAATACAAGCATAAATGCAGGAAGCCAACGAGATCCTACTGTGTTACTTTTTACTGCACTGTTTAGTTACATTAACAGAAAAAAAACTATCAGGCATTAAGAGAAATGTCTAAACATAATTTTAATCAAGAAAAGGTTTCTTTAGTTTAGAAATTGGACTCGCACATCAAACACTCTCGTCCCTGTCATGTGTCTGTAGATGCTCATTTTTGTACCTCATACTGCTGACTCTCAGCTCAATGGGCTTCATCTATCCGTCACTATTCCCATCTTCACTGTCAGTAAGCAATAATTGTGCTCCTTTGCTGTGAATATCCTTTTATGAATTCCTTATTTATTCCTTTATTTGAATGCAGGACACTTGCTGCAGTCATGATAGCATTGTGGCTTTGTAGATATTAATCTTTTAAACAACTTAATGGATAACCATGACATTTTATAATAACCATGGTCTCTGACTATTTTCTATTGTTCAGTTGATTCAGGATGGGTGTTTTTTGCAGTTATGACAGGATTTTATTTTCATTATTTAATCAGCCAAGAGGATAATGAACAGCAACAAGAACATAAATCTTCCCTATGTGGTCTACTGTCAACGTGAATCTTTATGTAGTGGTTTAATGTTTCAATTTGTATGTAATGCCTTATATGTTATCTCCACTATACAGCGCATCACATGGGTAGAAGAACGGGCCTGGATGTGTCGCCATCTATCTTCTCTGTGTTACACTCATCTACAACAGCATCACGATATGTGCGTCACCGCAGACTTTGTCCAAACAAACAAGCAAGCCTGGGGACTGCAGGGCATAAACAAAACAAATCCTGTATTAATTATTTTCATTTTTACTGGGTCACAAACGTGCCCCTTGTGCTGTGACACTGAAATCATAAATGGCTCGGCAACATGCATGGCACCTCATTGCATTTTCTTTTGTGCTTATGTTGGAGTTTTTCTACAATACCATTAACCCTCATCTGTCCTGTCCTCGTGTGCAAACTGTATATCTCAAAGTGTTCAGCGGTCTCTTCCAGCACCTTTAATAACATTAGCTCCAAACACATATTAATATTGAGTATCTGAGGCGGCAGTTTTTCTAAAGAGCTCAGCAGCAACCAGTGGCACATTGAAGGATGTATATGACACAAGGACCTTGGTGCTTCGCTGAGTGTCCTTGTCGTTTACTCTTACCTTCCCTCACCATCAGTGCTGCTGCCAACATCTCGCATCAGTGGGGTAATCAAATAAAAACCGGCGTGAATCAGTAAATCTGTCAAATGAAGCTGATGCGTAATTTCAATAAGGAAGATCTGTAATCACCCATCCGCCTGCTTTCCTGGGTGTTCAGCTGCTTTTCTGTTTACATGTTGACTGCTTTCCCACGCTGCCAATCTCAATACTGACATCATTACTCCAGTCCAATCATCTTCTCACCTGCATTCTTTGAGCCAATCAGCCTCCACTTTGCATGGTTTAAATCTGCGCTCTCTTGTCATTCTCCCATTTAGACTGTCTTTGCAATCGACCTCCTCCCCATCTCCACCTCAGACATCACAGCCTGAGCTCTATTCCTTATCTTCACCACTGCCAACATCTAGACTCCTAAATCCTTTCACCACTGGGATTCCCTTCTGCCACGAGGGGTTATCGGAGTATAATCTGCAAATACTTTAATTTCTCTGTCTCAATAAATCATGTTAAATTCTTCCAAGTGATCTCTCCTTACTGAATTGGATTTAGGAGACGAGCATGCCACAAACACAGCAACGCTTGCATGTATAAAATAATATTGCTTGTAACACTGTTGGATGACAACATCCTGCACATTATCCAGGCTGTAAAACAGGATGGCCTGTACAAAAACTACCCCTACACACTTCCAGTGTAAGATCGGGGGTGTCTGTGATGGCAGGTATTCTTTGAAACCCCCTCCCAGACTATGACAGCCAGCTGTTCACTTCCTCTTTCGGTGCAGCCATACAGAACAACTATAAAAACAGCTGATATGGTTGAAAAACAAGTTTTGAGAAATACTTCTGAGTGCCTAAAAGCTTCAGTAACAATGGCTGAAAAAAACATTAAATTAGATTAATGAGTGATGGAACAACATGTTTTCCCAGCTTTACAAACAAAACATTAATGATATGTTAGTCTTTTCTAAGATCACACACTCTGCAAGCTATTGAGAGCAACTATGAGAAAATGCTTTTCTGCAATATTGCGAGATTATTTGCTTTGTAAGGGAGCTTTTCTAACTCTTACGAAAAGTGATACAAGAAAACACGATTACTTTCTTTTTTTTGCCTGATGGATACATTTCAAAAAATGGCTGAGGCCTGGCTCCTCTGTCAATCCTCATTCTCCTATAAAGTCTCAAATCTGATATATTTTGCTCTTCCTTGCATTGATTCGTGAGTGTCACTCGCCCATATTCCAGCTCTATTCTCACTGCCCAGAAAGACTGCTGATTTAGTTAGAAAGACGTGTCTGCACCCCTCTGCTGTTGCAACCTTCTTTGTCAGTGTCAACAGAATCTAGAGTTACTGTCGAGAGATTAGGAGACCTTTTCTTGCTGCCGTTGGTGAGTTGGAGGGCAGCGGGAGGACATTTGGCCCCCATCATCAAGACTTTGGCATGCAAAAGACTGGTCCTGCTCAGTCTAAAAGGATCAGATTATACTGACGGGTCATTTTGGGGCAGGTCTAGGGGAGCCAGTGTTGCCCTTGCAGGGAAAAGTGATACAGCAAAGGACGAGGAAAAATAAATAAAGTGCACCACACAGAGATAAGAGGAAGATAAGGAGCCCACCACACAGGCTGTGGAGGATTAGACTGCAAGCTTAAAAGGCAAGGAAAGTTCTCAAGGTAGCATTCAAATGCACAATGCAAGTCAACGGCAAATGCATACCGAGTCAGAACTCAGAGAGCTGGTTTAATGGTTTGGAACTTATTTATAGCATGTCTCTGTCTGATGACATTTGGACTAGTAAAAACACACAGTATGTATCCACCGCCTGCCATAAACCAAGCGTGAAGACAGCCATCAGCCCTGCTACTTCACTGGTTTTAGAACAACAAAAGAGAGCAAACAATGAACATGTTGAAAACCCCGGAGAGACAGACGCAGCAGTCAGATCATTAAATCAGAGGGTTAGAGGAAGCAAAATGTCAATAAAAAAATAATGAATACAAATAATGAATAAAAAAGGAATACACTCAGAGCAATAAAGAAAGCCCAGCACCAAAATCACAATCTGGACCATATTTGACATGTAACTGCACTAATCACACTTCTTTTTATGCAGGAAGCTTAGCTTGGCTTAAAGAATGGGAGCAGAGGGAAACTGCTAGATTAGCTCTCCTAAAAACTATACCTACTTACACTTTTAACCCATGCTAAATAATCTAATGCATTTATGCTCAATCTACGCACAAGAACTGTTTGAAATGAAAACCTATAAATAAGGATTGATTGCTAGTCTGTTTCCATGTAATAAAATGGGTTATAGATGGGATTTGTCAACTAAGTTTATTTTCTAAACATAAATAAAAGAAATAGAGTCTTATATGTCTAATATGTGCTCTGATATAATGCTGTTTCTTTTTTGATCAGCTTTTTAAACACACCTGTGTCGACACAAAACGACTGCTGTCTGAGCTTGTCAGAAACGATAAGGATTTACAGTTTACATCCGACTACTGTGTGTGTGTGTGGGGGGGGGGGGGGGGGGGCTAAGTCCTCATTGAAATTGAAGATTAGAGTAAGAAGAAACAACTTTCTTACTCAGAAAGTTTCTGTGTTACTGCATTTCTAAAACAACGCTCTGTTCTCAATCTGCCTGTGTTCATTTATTTACAGAACAGGCCATTTTCTATGACATTTCACAAGTGAATGCTTCCATCTCCGGTGTATCCGTCACTGTTTTACGCCAGCGATTTAGAAGGACTCTCAACTTATTTGTAAATGGTTTTTGAAAAGCACACAGGTGACTGCGGTTTTGTCCACAACAACAGCTGAAACACACCTCTAGCTTTCCACCAGAAACAAAGCAGTGACCACAAGGAGTTTTGCAGACAGTTTAACAAAAAAGTTTTTGCTTTGTTTCTCATTAATGACCTCTGTTTACCATTTGATTTTAGCTGCAGTTTGTCTCTTCATTTTTCTATTATCATGTGCACATAAAAAAGGGGCCTCCTCTGTCGTTCTTGGGAAAACTTAACACCTGCCTCTTACCCCCTTTATCTGTTTCTGTTTCCCTTGATGTACAGACTAGAGATGGCACGATACCACTTTTTTTTATGTCCGATACCGATACCGATATCATAAATTTGGATATCTGCCTATACCGATATGAATCCGATATAGTGTTTTTTAATCAACAAAACTGTTTTTTAAATATCTTGCTGCATTTTGTATAAGTTCATACTCAAGTTTAAAACAACAACTACACTAAAGCTATTCTGTTATACCTGTATGCAAAAAAAAATATTTTGTAGTTCAGCAATACTGATCAATCTAATAAACTTAAACCTACACCATCCTCCCTATTCTGATATTTTAAAGAGTACTTAGCGTAAATATTAAGCAACCTAACTAATAGGGTTCCAACTCCCAGCAACAACAAAAATAAATAAATAAAAAATAGGGAACCACCCCTCACGCTCCACCTCATGATGCTTAATCGACGTAATCAACCTTAATTTGATGCAGTGTGAAAAAAAATGCACAGAAATCAATTATTTTTCAAGAAATATTAAATAGATTCAACATCTTTCTTCAACAAAATTGCAGACTGCACAGATGGTACCTTCCCAAAGGAACAAGTACTATAGCTTACTAGGGTATATATATTAGACTTAATAGTTACTATATACAATAATGGACTTCTATTCATTTTGCATCAAATTAAAACTTTGGGTGTCAGATAATTATTTATTAACCCTTTAAGACCTACCATAGAACCAAGTCCGCCAGAGCTTATATTATATTTTTACATGCTGTGGAGCCATTTTTGGGAGCATTTCAAGTTGCTATACATCAATACAACCATTATAGCCCAGATTTTAATAATATGTATTCATTAAGTGCATAGTAATTACATAAATTGCAAAAAAGTGCAATAAACTACAAAAAAATTGAAAATCGTTTTTGATTTTTTAACATATATTTGTAGTTAGAGAAATTTAAGAGGCTTATCCCTCAAAACTGTAAATACAAAAAAGTTGCACAAAATAGTTTCCCACCACAGGAAATTTATTTTGAGTGTCTTCATAGTTTTATTTTTGAAATACACCAATTTTTATACACTGCAGGAAAAACGAAAATAAATATTATACTGCAAATTTGCAAAAAAGCAGCATATGCATCAAAATAAACTATTTCCAGCAGTGCAATATGAGTCCTAAGCATCCCAGAAACGACACAGAAAGTCATAAAGTCAAAGATAACTTTTAAAAAGAGCAGTATAGGCCCTGAGGCCCTGATCGCAAAAAAGACTACATTTCCGCGAAAATGACGTCACTTCCGGTTTCGGCCAGGTAATGGCGGAAATGCAAAAGTTCGCGCTGACGTCTATTCCAACGTAGGAAGTGTTTTGATCAGCTGATCGGACCGGCAAAGCGTGTTTCTGGAATATTATGTTTTTGTTCCTGCAAGCGCTTTTTATGCAGTTTTTGCAAAGCTTTATGTGGAAGGAAACCGTGACCTAGGACAAGCTGATGGCACAATATGTAAGTACAACTCCTCCGGTTTCATATGCAAAAAAATTTTTTGCGCTAGCTTACGTGGTTGCAGTGCTACCGGGATTTAAAAATAGTTACGCATAACAGAGCGTTCCCGCTCCGATCGGCTCTAAAGGGTTAAAAGCTAGACATTTTAAATGAGAATAAGAAAGAAAAGTATGTCTTTGTGCCCCCTTTTCCCTGTTAATGCCCTATCGGCTAAACTTTGCTAGATCCGCCCCTGCACAGTTACCAGCGTCAGCTACATAGAAAAAGATCCTGTTGTAGAAAGTAATATTAAATAAATTCTAACAACAGCTGATCAAGCTTAAACGTGCTGCTGTTGTTCAGCCGCTGGTTTCCTCTTTCTGGCGCGAAGTGGGCCAAAAACAAACAAAAGAGATGGACTCACGACAGAAAAGCCGATCAGCTGATCATTAAGCAGTTTCATGATTGAAGTAGCAGCAAGAAGAGGCAGTCGCTCCATATATCGCAAGCTTAACGCAGGAATGCTTTACAAACTCTCAGAGATGGACTTACACACTTGCTTTACTTCTCTCGGGATAACTTTGTCGGAGATGAAATGCCGGGTTGCTAGCGAAGCTCCAAATGCTATCCAGACCACCGACAGGTCCCGCATGCCACAGCCGCTCTATCACGTGATGCATACTGCTCCGACGTGCTAACGTTCTGAGGTGAGTTACGGCGTGTTGCAAGTTTTGTGAGGTGCTTTCGTGATATTTAATGGATCGGATTACATTTTTTATTTTTCTCCGATATCCGATCCAGTAATTTAGGTCAGTATGGACCGATACCGATACGTAATATCGGATCGGTCCATCTCTAGTACAGACTAAGGGTAATTGCCTCTCTGTTATTTTACCCTTAACACAAGGGTTACATTACATTAGGCATCATTATCCTTTAATCTCGCTTTAGTGTTAGTGCATTATGCATTATTCCTTGAATTAAATATTCAACATGAGATCATTTTTTGAATCAGCATATCTAGAAGACCTCTTACTGTGAATGCTTCAGTGTTTGCCACCCTAAAGATGTATCGCATGAGGATTATATTTTGTTTCTTTCTATACCACAAATTATTCAGCACCGCGAAAAAAGAGAAATGCTAGGAATGAAGGATAGTTCAAGTTTTTCATGCATGGACATAATGAAAATAATTGCACATAATAGACAATATGCTGCTCAAAAAAAAGGAATGGAACCGTTAAATCGCACATCAGTTGATGATGAATGAACTAATCGAGTAGAGAGTCTTTACATAGATACATTGTGTAATTCAAAAATCAAAATGGCATAACAACGGTCAGCGGAAAGCAAAATTATCAATCCTTCAAGCACAGGATTTAAAAATCACACTAAAAAAAACAAAGTTGAAAGTTGAAATCACAGGTTGATGTGATTTGTGTGTGTATCGCTCCCACATGCCTGTATGCACTCCCAGGAACTGGGCATGCTCCTAATGAGGCTGTGGATGGCTCCTGGGGGATCTCCTCCTACACCAGGATCAGGGCAGGATCACTGATCTTTTGCACAGTTTGTGGAGCTACTTAGTAGCATCGAGTTGGGAACACATTTCAGATGTTCTCAGTTGGATTCAGGTCTGAGGACAATAAAGGACTGTCAGTGGTGTCAATGCCTTTGTTGCCTAGGAACTGTTTATACACTCTGGCTCCATGAGGTCGGTCATTGTCCTGCACCAGGAGGAACCCAGGCCCAATTCACCAGCATAAGGATTAAAAAAATGGGTCTGAGGATTTCATCCTGGTATCTAGCCGCAGTGATGATAATGTTGGCAAGCACACTGGGATCTCTGTCACCCTGCAGGAATGTGCCTCCCAAGGACACCGCTGACCCACTGCCAAACCAGTCATGCTGGATGATGTTGCAAGCAGCATAACATCCAGCATGGTGTCGCCAGCATATTTCACACTTGTCACATGTACTCAATGTGAACCTGCTTTCATCTGTAAGGAGAACAGGGCACCAGTTGCAGAGCTGCCAGTTCTGGTGTTCACTGGTTAAATACAAGTTGAGCTGCTGGTGCTGGGCTATGAGTGCAGGCCCCACTATTGGAAGAAGTGCTCTTATGCCACATTCTCACAGTTTTATTGGAAACAAGCACATAAGTAGTACGTTTAGCCCACTTGGGGTCACTTTGTAGGGCGCTGGTAATGTTGGTCCATCATACTAGAACTGCAAAATGGTCTGTGGCCACCACCAGCAAAACCATTCTCTTTTGGAAGGCTGTCTTGTTGCTTCTCCAGTGCACCTGTTGTCACTTTTTTGTGTACCAAAACAGATTAAATGGATCAGCCGGCGAGACTGATGAATCTGTCCAAGTTTATTAATTGTTCTTAATTTTTTTCAGTATTATTTATTAACTCTGGACTTCCAACATTTTTGGAAAAGAGAGGGAAAAGAGAAAAGATTTTTCCCTGTTTTAAATACATTACAGTGGATCTCTATTTTTTAAGAGATCAAAATAATTAGAGTAGTAGTGAACATTTTTTCTACTTAGACATTACATATTCTAAGTGTAGATGATGAGTATTGCAGGTTAATATCATTCATATCAGATTGGGTTGCACAAGATGATCATGATATGAGAGCATTTGATGATGTGGGCCATTGGTGGTCCACTTATGGATGAGTGGCCACCACTCATGGTCAACAACTCTGTTTCTAACTGAAAAACAACAACATCAAGGGAGACCGGAAAGTGGAGTGGGTAGGATGCATTCCACATGGACACATATGCCCTGAGCAGTGGAGTCCCACCACATATGCCCTGAGCAGTGCAATCCCAGCCGGAGACCATTTGCTAAATGCCATTCCCCCGCTGCCACTCTTTCATTTTTTGCCCTTTTTCCCTCCATCCCTGTTAAAGAAAAATAGCAGAAATGCCTGAAAATAACTTTAAAATCTTTAATTTTTAAAATTCACAACTAAGAAGAATGTATCCTTAAGGCAATCACTCTGACATTTTGACAGCTGTGGTTCACATCACTTAAAGGAAAGAACTGAGGCTCCATTTTAAAGTGCAAGAGGTTCTAGGTTCATCCTTGACTTCCAACACAAGTACATATGAAAAATGTTTTATCAAGTCCACCGACTGGTTTAAAATTGGGTAGGAAAATGATAACGCTTCCTAAAATTGTATCCAAACCTACACTGTCTTAGGCAGCTGCTTCCCCTAAAATATTAAGACTGATCACATGAATCATAAATCTGTCAATTCTTTAATAAATGATAAAGATGAAGGAGCTACAAGAGCTTCTTGAGCTAAAGTTTGTCACTTTTGTATTGCTTGACTTACAGTGAAAAACCTTGACCACATATTTTCCTTCTCTCACTCTCTCATTGCTCGGTGTACACAGTTATAAAACACTCCTACATTTTGACTCTCCTCGCATGGAGAGGTTTGGACGCTATCATGTAAAACACAATGCAAAACAGTTAATGATGCAGCAGAGAAAAATATTAATTACGCCCCCGTAAAATATACTGAAACTGTGCAGGATTCAAATTTTAATTTATGAACACAAATCTTAATCACTGTAAGTATTCAGTTCAATAATTATTACTACTCCTCTAATGAGAATCTACATTGTCTATTTTATTTCTGCTGTTTGTTGTATTTAACTGCACAGACTGATATTCATAGGATACTCTAGTCTAGTATGACTACTTAAAACACTTTCCCATTCACACACATTCATACAGAGCTTATATAAATACACATATAGACCCTCTATCTGTCACAAACAATCTGGGGTCTCTAATATACGATCTAATATATGATCAATCTCTATTATTATATCACCATCTAGTTTTAAATAGTCTTTAAAATACATATCCAGTCATGAAATAGGGGAATCTGGCACAAACATCAGACCAACAGATGGGATTTCTACACTTATACTATGGGATAGTCAACAGCTGCAACATGCTGACATGGGATCTCAAGGAAGAGACACTGTTCAACCTGAGACTCAGTATCTGTCTGCAATGAGGAATTTTTTATCCTTGTTTTCAACATTCAAATGTGGTAAAGAAAAATCTCAGGAAACTAGTTTGCACCAAGATCAAGATCTTAACCTCCTAAGACCCGAACTCTTCCACGACATGCATTTTTAATTTCTCTTTGATATTTGGTCATATTGGGGCCCGATGAATGTAAAAACAAAGAATTACCAGATTTTTTTTTTAATCTTATTTTTGTTTTTATGAAAAATCAGAGCCACACATGAGGATATTCGTTTAAAGTTTTGATAGAACAGTAGCAGTATAATGTCCTCATAAGTGGATATCAGGCCCATGTAGAGCAAAATTCAGTATTTTGGTCTAAATAACCTAAAATGTGATGTCCACATATGTGGGCGCCAGGTCCTAGGAGGTTAAAGCAGATCAATGTGATGGTGAGAAAAAAAAACAAATAAAAACAAACAAAACTGTGAAATCAAGCTCTAGATCCAACTTATCGGTGGCCTGATTGGTCTCCAAAAATATCTTAGTGTAAAAGGCCACTACAGGAAAAAGGGAAAATGGTAACAGAACACAGAAAGAAGAAAGAAATCAACAAAACCTGTTGCTTTGCTAAGACGTTTGGAGCCAAACTTGGAAAACAAAAGAAACTTCTCTAACCTGGACAAAGGGGATGCTTGATGTGCTGGAATCAGGCTCAATGAGCACTTTGTGGTCCCAGAGGAGCAGGTAGCACACGCACGTGAATGTCATTATTTTTGTGACAGCTTTTTTGCCAACGTTAAAATGAATGTTAATACTGGGAAAAGGGTTTATCGATATTCATTTCAAGTTATTTACGCTCATTTTAATAACCACACTTTTAGTATAAGTTCAGTCTGTGGCTCTGCAATGGCTGAAAACAAAAACAGGAGCGATTTAAAGCTTCCTGTTACGATTAAGGACTCAAGTACAGTAACAGTAACCTGTTGTTTGTTGTCCGTTTTAACCAGAATCTCCTTGTGCTCCTCTGCCAAAGAAGAAGAAAACACAGTACAGATATGAGCAGACTTCACAGAATCTACACAGGCTTTTTGCCAGCATGGACAGAGAAGCTGACCACATTGAGGAGCAAAGGGAAAATGAGGAGAGGGCTCGCAGAGAGGCAAGAGAGCATAAAAGCTATGAGAAGGGCACGCAAATGGCAATGCAGAAGGAAATACAGAAAGCTTAGAACAACTTCTACAGATTTATCTCAGCTTAATGTTACCTCACATCACAAAGGGACTGTACTGAAAAATACATTGTTTAATATATAAGAAATTGTGTATTTTGCTGCATATTGTGTATAAAATTGGAGAGGCTTGGCGCACATATAAGCATACCCTCACAACGTTTTGCTGCTATGTGACTTTCCCGCTTAGCCACTACACGACAAAGGCACCAACTGTGTAGGTTTCCTCTGTGTGGACTCTGAACAAACTAGAAAGTAGTATAATAGGAACAACTATGTGTCCCTGAGGTCTGCAGCAGACCATGTGTGCCTTCACACAGACTGTCCTACCTTTAGCTGATGAGTGAATGATCCAGCATTTCTCAACACTTTGCTAAAACAGTATCTAGGAACAAAGCAAGTGTTTAGAAGAGAAGATTGATGCCCAGCACCTCACCTAAAAAGCAGAAGCATCACTTCTGGAGACTTTCTGTCAATCTTTTAAGTGCAGTATTTTGTTCACTCCTAAGCCACTAAAACACACAATGCAGTGTCTTTCAGCATTTATTACCTTGCTCTTCTAAAAGCAAACATGAGGAGACATCAGCAAGATTCTCCTACTGAGAACATCACAATAGAGCAATATGAAGTTTGGCCTTGGAACATATGGATCGTGACTCTGCTGCCGCAAAAGCAGGTCTGTCAAAGCTGTTATTAAGGAGCAGTTCTGTGACTGAATGATAGGAGAGATGCTGCGGCATTACTGCAGACATGACAAGGTTTTCAGTAAGCCCGCTGTGCATATTCCTGCGTGTCATTCATTCCTGTGTATAAACACATGAGAACACAGCTGACAGACAACATTCACTTTCCTCTGCTCAAGAGAAGAGCAGAGAAGAGAAGAGAGGGTCAAATTTGGCGTGTTGTAGATCCACAGCCATGCATCACTGTACTTGGCTTCCTTACTTGGCCTTGAAAATGCTTTATATTTTATGCAAGACCAATAATACTAAATAATCTCCAGAAGCAGTATATATATATATATATATATATATATATACAATGAAATTACCTCCTCCTCTTTGGCATGGTGTTGTATAAAAAGAGTCCAGAGAGTGAACATGCAAACAAACTCTCAAGCACACAGAAACTACAACGTGTGACCTTCAGGTTTGATCATCTGCAATGCAGTGATTAGTTTTATTAATGTAGAAGGAGTCTGCATTGATAACAGTTCACATATTAAACAAGAAAACTATTTACGTCAGTCATACTACCAATCAGGATACTCATGTCAGTGCTGAGTTTACTTTACTATGTCCCATTAAAGAAACTGGTGTGGATTAAAGGAACTGCTCCATCCCTGACATTACCAATCCATTACAGGAAAAAGGCATACCTGTGGAATACTTGTGTCAGCCTCCATGCTTGGACTCACCATGCACTGCTTCACCCTTTAGTGCCTTGCGAACATGCTGCTCCACAATCTTAGCAAAAGATGTTGCCTCCATTGCTCCAAAGGCCAGCTAACTTGATTTTTTTTCTCACTGTATTTTAGCAATAAATGTCATAACATTTGAAATAAAGATGCATGCCTTGAACTGTTGCTCGGGTTCTCACACTCCTCCTGATGTCCTCCAGTGCTTGGCACAACCTTTTAACCCAGTCACATAAGCATGGCCACCTTCTCATACATATACACACGTGCATATATTGCCTGTCACCCACTCGTAAAGACCCTGCCAACATCTTCCCACCAGAACCTTCCAACATGCAGATAGCCATATCCCGCAGATAGCGCTGACACCTTCTTAGGTAACCAGAAGTGCCGTCATGTCATGGCTAAATGGTGTTGGTGACACAGTCTCTACTGCATGTGACAGAAAGCAAGACCTATCACTGAGTCACCAAACAAAAAATGTTCACGTCCACAGAAACAAAACAAAAGTTGTATGGCTGCCAAGCTTAGCTATATTTTCTTTGTGTGTTTCCACTTCTGCTATCTGACATACTGAATCTGAGTGCTTCCCTGTCTCTAGCCTAGTGTGTATAACAGAAAACAACTGGCCTTTCTGTGCAAAGAGCCGTGCACTCACCGCCACAAACAGGTTACTTAGTCACTGTCATCATCTCTCGCTCTCTCTCCCTTTCTTGCTTTGTGTCTGAATAAAGGACAACAGCCACAGGGGGGACCCACCTAAAGCTGTGGGAAGTGAACTCCGAGACAGGGATGTGAAAGAGGTGGAAATGACACCTAGAATAACAACTTCCATCATAGAAATGTTGGCAAACCTATGTAAGTGTCCAGAAAAAAGCTCTTATTTGCGATAAATATGATGGAAGCTTTGAAGCAAATGCCATTTTGTTTTGTTTTTTGTTTGTTTGTTTGCTTGCTTGTCTTTGATTTTGTGTGCTTGCTTATTTTTATTTGTATTTTTTATAGATTTGATTTTAAAAATTGCGGGGAAAGTGTTCAGAAGTGTAACATTGCTCCCAAACTATGTACACAAAAACAAATAGAGAGAGAGAGAGCTAGAGAGAGAGCAGAAGAGCAGGAGAGAGAAAGCAGCAGCAGTACAATACTGCCTACTGCACTGCAGCAAAAATCTACACAGCATACCACAGCCACCACACAACCTCCAGCACTGCCAGGAACAGACCCTTGTGCTGAGGGAGAGGAGTGATGGATGGATGAATGTGGAACGTACACGTGTGTGTGAAACTGGTAAAGACAAGAAGACTCAATGATAGAAGAGAAAGGAAAAATGACATTTTTGTTAGGTGCCTTTTCCAAAAGACTCAAAACCCAGGAGAACTTTTATATGCTTGTGAAAACATGCATGAAACCCAGCTAAACACTGCACACTAGAATTTCTAAGGACATCGTCTGAGTACAAAGAAATACAACAAACAATGGATGATCGCCTAATTAGGCCAGCTTCATTTTAATCAAATTCCATGAACAAATTAAAGCCAGCAAGCCCAAACTCCTACTGTTAAAAAGCTCTATATCAACAAGAAGATAGAGAAAAGTCCCCTCAACCAGCTGGTCATGAGGCTCAGTTTCTCCGAAATGGGCACTGAGAACAACAGTTAATTATCCGGCATTGTGAACTGGAAAAAGCTTAGCCAAGTCAAACTTTTTAATATTTCCATTATAATAAATATCTCTTCAAACCGGAGTAGGCAACATGCTGAACCAAAAATTTATAACAACCTTTAAGTGTATTGTAATTCATTTGGTCAGAGAGGGAAAAAAAGACTCTTGCAACCCTGCTGGACTCTACTTGGAGGCTTTAGAAAGTCTAGCCAAGCAGGTACTTTCAGGCCAGATGAGATGATTACTGAGTAGTAAACAGTAAAGTGCCAAAAAGTCTTTGCTCGCAGCATGATTCAAACCATGGCAATTATTCCTTTATTAAAAAAACAGTAGTTTTCTTTGCTGTGGCCAGAATGCTGAAGAATTAAACAGGTGGTAATAAATCGCCTCCAGATGAAATCATTGCAACATTACACTATTTTGTTGGAAAATCGTGAAACCCTGGTCCATCAACGGACACAGTGAAAGAGCGAGAAATCATACAACATTGCACACCATGGACAAAGACTTCTCAGAATCTGGACAAACTGAATTCTGTCCAGAGAGAAAACTTTGAACAGCTATGACAAAACCTGCACTGAACTTTGAACAGACAATACAGAGAAGGCAGTTATCTGGGCACCACGAGACACCAGAAACGGCTGAAAAACTGAGTGACCACAATCTGGCTACTGAGCAAAACCTGGCAGAAGTAGAAGCACAGTGAAGCCTGAAAGGAATAGGTCCCTGAGTTGTCTACCAAAATAAACTGTAAGTATCAAGAATGACACACTCCAAAACAAAACTCTGTGTTTAGTCAGGGGGGGGAAAACTACCATAGCCATGGAAGAAGCAAAACACAGTATGTCAGAGCAGGTTACAGCCAGGAAGAAAACCAGCAAGAAAACATAAGCAGCTGACTCTTTTCATTGTTTTTAACACCAAGATCCATGTCATTTCTTAGTATGTTATAACTTTGCTCTATTCTGTCTGGCAATGTCCAACAACGGCATAAGCAAGAGTAGCCTACAGGCAGTAAACAGCTACAACATGTAGAAGATAGTCTGCAAAGCTGTCCGTAGGCTGTGCGTCGGACCAACACAGAACCATACTGGAGCCCTATCTAAGCTTCCACTGGGTGAGAGTGGACAGGTTATCACTTTATGGCAGGGCTAACACCAAGATACGCACCTATGGTCAAATTAGAATCACTAATTAACCTATCGTCTCTGTCATGTAGGTCAACAACCCCCCTGGCAATCCTGTGTCACTAGGGAAAAGTGTGCAAATCTTTAACCAGCTAGTATTTAATGGAGGTTGATGGCAGTTGCTAAGTAAAACTGGTCACAAAGGAGTTGCACCAAAAGCCTCTTTGTGATTTCTACCATAGTCTTGAATTGTCTACATGGTGGGTAGTGAGACGTCTGCAAACACTTGCAAAAAAAAATAAATTGTGATGCACACCAGAAATGGAGAACATTCACTTTCAAAGTATTTGAACATTTCAAATTGTTTGTTGAGTAGTTTGTGTGAGTGTTTGCAGACATGTTGCAATCTTGTTTGCAAACTACAGGTGATCACAGCAATTTACTAGTAACCAAAGCGATCAAAAGAACATTTTCAGTGCAGCTTCACATACCTGTTTTCATCTAATGACTACCACTAACCTCCATCAACCATTTGCCATATAGTAAAGTAATACACATTTTACCCTAGTGACCTGTGGATGCCGGTATCTAGGCCTTTGTGTGACAGGGGGTTATCATGCATGCCTTTAGATGGCAAAGGAAATCAGAGTAACCAAAGAGAATCCACACAGGCATGCAGAACATGCAAACTCCACACAGAGGGGCCCGAGCCAGCGGATCATGACCTTCTTGCTGTGAGGTAACCACCACATCAGCTGCCTTATAAAGAGCTTTTCGCAATTACAAATTCACCGTACACTGAAAACACACTGTTGCAACAGAGATAATGACAGAGAGAGAGAGACGTAAGTGCATCCTGCTAAGTAAAGACCACAGTCAGATGATGAACAACAGTAATAAATGAGCTACAGGCCAGCGGTGAGTCATGAAATCATATCAGCAATCAATCATAATCAAATCAGTAAAATGTACTTTCAGCACAGGAAAGAAGCAGGCCCAGCTGAACTGGCTCTATGTTTCTCTCCAACAGTCCTCATTGCTGTAGCCCAGAACAACAGCGAGCCATCACTTAAGCCGTGTGCCTTTGGCGGTATGATTTGTAATAACACAAATAGTGGTTCAGTAACACAAACACACACCATGCACCTCAGCATGTTGAGTCTGGTGTTTTTGATAAAGGTTGAAGATGCTACATTTCTGTCATAAGAGCCACAGGGAACATGACCCAACCTTTTTGCTGTACAGCATCAGCAACATGCTAATATGACTGTATCCTTTCCCGCTCCTAGATGATGGCCTAGAAACAAAATTACTACTAATAAATGGACTCACTTCGCACAGCCTTTAACCCCTCAGCTGCTGGTGGTTTTCAGGAAAATAGGAAGGCATCATCAGATTATGTTAGCATATTACTAAAAATAAAAGTGAAGCCAAATCTTTTCTTATTGTACTCTTGTACCATTACCCCCGTTGTTTTGTTTTGATTCCCACAATTCAATGCAGCGTGTCTGTCAGCGAAGCGAACAGCAAACTGTGCCTGTTTGTTGTTTCTTGGATATATTTCATTTGCCTTAGTATTTTTTTCCCACATCTTTTATTTTGTATTTCAATCAAGTCCAATCAAGCATGAAGTAATTCTTCACGCCTGAATTATTCTAGCATCAGTATCCTTGTTCATCATTTAGGGAAAACCTTTCTGTCCCATCCCACTGAGGAAAATTTAGTCAGGATAACTCTGGAATGCCTGTATTCCTATTTGTGCACACAGAGTGATATCAACACAGACTCAAATCTTTGCAATTAATGACTCTTGGTCACTGTTCATGTTCCGTATGCTATTGTATCATTCATTCATTCATTCATCCATCAAAGACGTAATTTCCGAGTTTAGATTTAAGTGTATTTTTTAAGGGTTCAGTTTTTCATCATTTAAATTAATCAAAGCCAATTTATCCAATTTTACAGTGAAACGTGAGAGACAATTAGTCTAAACTGATCTGCTCTTTTTCTCGTGTGTTTTAATCAATAACCCTGTCTTTACAGCAGAGCTTTTTCCCCTCTGGTGACCATTTAGGACCTCTTATTTAGACAATCGTATCTTTGTAGATGGCTCCAAAATGTTGTGTTGACATATAAGACTGAAATTATAGCTCTCTGGGGTTCCTTTCGGGAAACATTACATACTCTCATTAAATACATCTCCACTGTAATCATGTCAGCTTTCACTCTAAAGACCAAATGTCAGTGGGTGAGTGAGTTATTTAAGAGTTCAGTTGGTGTGAGTGTCAATGAATACAGAGAAGCTCTTGTAATAGTGTTTAAAGACATGGAAATAACTCTTCATGGCACATGGACATGGTGCATTGGTTGTAAAAGGATTGAATCAGTGCAGATTATTCAGATGTTTTCACCTGTTGACTGCCCCGACTACATTATGCTGCCACAGGTATTGATGCAAATGCTGAGCTCGAAGACAAAAGCCCTCCACACACCTGTTAAAACTGTTCTTCTCCTCCTCCACTCCACATCGATTGTACCCAGAGTATTTCCAACACTTCACAATACATTTTTATAATGACGGCAAATTTCAAAAGTCATTTTGCATCCGTGTCAGCTCTGCTGTAAAACCGTTCAAACTTCTGATCCCACAAATCAATAATTTCATTGTCTAACTCTCAACTGCTCTCCATCTCTCTTTCTCACTATCAGAGTGCAGTGCATCATCACAGACAAAAAGCTCAGCAGCCTCGCGAAAGACAGATATCAGCCTATCACATGCCCAATAATCTGGGATCATGCAAGCAGCGAGTGTTGAGATGTGTCATGTACTTGAGAAAGGGACAGACCTTGCTTTCATTATTGTTAGAGCGGGGTTGTGGTCTCTCCAAACGAGTTCAGCTGTGAAATCTGTTATTATGAACGACCTCACTGGAAGATGGAGTAAAAAGCCAGCGTAGGGAGGGGTGAGATGCAGTATCATTTAGAAATAGGAGTAACAATGCCCCTATTGCTTCACTCTCATTTTTCTCCATTTCAAATCTGTGGTTTCACAAAGCTAAAGCAAATGATTGACACAGACGCCCCATATCCTGGCGGAAATGTAAGCAGGGAGCAGGTTTCCAAGATTGTCTGACATACACTAGGGACATAACATAAATCTTAGTTCACATCCATGGCATCCTATTATACCAATGATTACAGCATGTATTTCAATGTTCTGGTATTCTTGAGAAAGCTATTTCAGGACTGCACGCGTCCTCTACAAAACCATTAAACACTGAGGCGAGAGAAACTGAAAAGTCCTTGAAATGAATCTTTCACACGGTAATCTTAAGATATGTAAACTTGAAGCTGTGTCTTTAAATTTCAAACAGGATCATTGTCAAATGTGATGGATGCTGAAAAGCATTTACAGTTTAAGGTTACCTCCAAAAGGTGCAGTGACAGGGCCAAGAAGCAGCCAGAAGCCCTTTATGTGTGTGCAGAGAGGTTTTCTTGCTCTACAAACATGCAGACGGGTCTTTCGTGTAGGATATTAAATTATACCACTCCATTAAAAAACAGAACCATTTTTCTTTTTTGTTTTTACACTGAATACATTAAACCCCTCATGGCGAATTTTCCAGTCAGCTCTTAGGCATCGTGATTAGACATGGCAGGCATCAGTAAAGACAGTATCTTTTCTCAGGCTGCCAAAACAAAGCATACAAGAGCAAAGGTGCAAAATTCAGTGAACTAATCTAGCTTACCTCCGAAGCCACAGGCATATCTTTGACTAATTACATTAGTTTTTGGGTTAACCAGTTAAAAGCAGATGGGGAAGTCTAAGTACTACCTAGATTCATGCTTTAGTACCAGAAAAATGACATTTCTATATATTAGTATGGCTCATCAAGTAAAGACTTTGACATTTTTCCCATAAATATGCAGCTTTTAGTGTATTAGGAGGATATCTGTAACTGCCAAGTGAACACTCAAGGTTTCTTACAGTATTCAGGTTTTATCAAGCTCACTAGAGCAGACATTCATAAATCAGCAGGAGACAGGGTTTTCAATCAACGTGAAGCTTACATTAGCTTAATTAGCTCAAAAAATGTTACTCAAAGCAGACTTCCTGTAATTTTTAAATCGACTTCAGTTAAAAAGGCTCTTGTGTTAGGAAACTCAAAATCAGATGCTACCATCCTGATGCAAAAGAAAATTCTTTTACTCCAATTTTTCCTTTTGTGAGGTATTTTTTTTAACTCATGTTTTGAAATTGTGGGTTGATGTCATGCAATAGTGGGGGCTCGGTCACTCTGAGGAACTCATGGGTACCGCTTTGTCTTATTCTGGCTTCAGCAGTATCTAAGGCCTCAGGCACACTGGTCTAAAGACCTGTTAGTAAGAACCAGCAGTTGCAAAGAAAAAATATGTATTTCCCATCAAGTTAGCAAGTGGTTGCTGGAAGTTGGAGAATGTTGTTGGTGGAGATCACTGTCTGCCTCATCACTGTAACCTAAACATCTCAAAAGGGGCATTGCTTCACACTTTTCACTCACTCTCACTACCCCTCAGAGAGTAGTTTGCTAGTATTTGTAGACAGGTCAGAATCTGTCGATTTCATTGCAGCAACTGTCAGAAACCTCCAGCAACCACTTGCAACTGGTTGTGGAATTTACACATATATTCCATAGCAACCAGCAGTCGCCATGTGTCACAGACCAGTTCATAGGCCTGATTGAATTGGTCTTTAGCAACTGATTTCATAGCAACTGGCAGAGACCTGAACCAGCCACTCGCAACTGATCAGGGAACATGCATTTGTTGTTCATTAACAATGGTTTCCAGGTGGTCACTAACTGGTCTCTAGACCTGTTCAGTTTCCCCAGTGAAAACATTTTGTTTTCAGTCATTTTTCATTAATCAAAGTTTTCACCCAGTTTAGTATATCAATAAATTTACAGATGCAGCTTGCCAAGCAACAACAATAAGACGGCAATACCAAGATGCTCGGTTTGAGGTTTTAAAATAATAGATGAAGTCATGCAACCTTTGCAGGCAATATCATCTAACAAAGTGAGCACAGTGTCTTTTTTTGTTTGGAAAGTGCCATTTGTAATCCATATATGGTACTGTCATGACTCATCATAAAGTAATTATACTCTAATTTCATTTAATGGGTCTCTTGTGATTGATACTATCCGGTTGTTCAGTCTGACGTCACTAGCCGTGTCTGGACCTAAACTCCACTGCAGGTCCATATATCAAACGATCACTATGGCATTACTGAGAGTTGAAAAACTGTCTAAAGTCTTTCATCTTTAATAAAATGATCAGCGTTCTGCTCTACCAGGTGTAACAATTGAGTTTAACATCCAGGCATCCAAGAAAACGGAATTTATGACATTTAACGGAGTTAGAAGTTAGCAGGGAGTTAGCTCGCTAGCTTCTATCTAAATACAATATAGCATGTCCTGACTGCGGGGTTTTGGAAACAAATTAAAACGTACAGCTCTGCTATCACTTCCAGCATAAATGAAGACAGGAAACTAAACAGCAGTGAGGTTTGTAGGGTTACTGAAGTTGGGCTAGCTGGTATATAATGATGTGCTACGTGACCGCTAGCGACACAGCTATGTTAGCATAATATAAACAAGCTAACTTTTTTTCCACTCGATAAAAGTTAACGTGAGTGTTCTCGGTGGTCAGGAACAAATATAATCGCATGGCAGGATGCTGTAAAAGGACCAAACTTCAGCCAGGAGAACAACTGAGATAATCCATCCACAATACGAGGTTAGTCATTCATATACTGCTGCATGGGCTGGGCTGTAGTTACATCCTAAGGTTTTAAAAACTGAGCTTAAATAAATGATTAGCGGTAATAAAAGCCGAGGGAGATCAACAGTGATCACTGACTGTTTTAGGAGCTTTTTGAGATTAAATAGAAGAAAATACATAACATTAAACATGTTAACAACACAAAAGCCATATTAAACGCAGACTACTTTAGGCCCGGAAGTAGGATTCGTCACGTCATCACTTAACAATCGGATTGCCGGCCTATGTTATTACTGATAACCTAAACAGAAATTTCAATGACTTCAAGGGACTCAAAAATGAACTGATTGAAAATAAAGAAGTTCATAAAACTGACAACTGAGGAACAATTTCTTACACTCTCTAAAGTTATTTCTTCAAATCTGACAAGTCCACGTCAGTACACATGCACAACTGACAATTTCACCACTCTGTATCATAAATACCTCAAAAGAGTGACAGTGTAGTTTCTGTCAGAAAGTGTGGGAAAAGGAATTGGGAAATGATTGTGAGCATTTGTTTCCAGTCGTCTTTTCTTGTTGTCATTGTGTTGGTTATGCTTATTTATATTGCATGTTGACAGCCTAATAAAAAAAATGCAGAACACTTCATCACAAAGCTGTCTAATTTTGCTTAACTGACATCATCCATGGTAATCAAACTGTAATTCACATTTAGCCACATATTCCTCACAGCAACATTTCACACCACAGGTAGCTAACTGTATCTATGACTCAGATTACAAAGCAATCAACTAATCGTCACTTCTCACTCGCATTTTACCTGCAACCCATCCTGAGGATATTTATTTGGCATTTAAATATTCATTGTGCTTTATACAGTTGACTCTCTTGACTCTTGGGATGTTTATTTGAAAATGAAAGAAGCACTAGACCGTTTACAAAAGACAGATATAACCTTTTAAAGCAGATTTATTCAAAAAGGGCAATATTACCTCTAATGGCTTAAAATGCAAGGTACAGAAAGCAAAGCCTAATACTATTAGCTAGACACAAAACCATCTCATGCTTTGCCTATATTAAAAAAAAGGAGTAATAATTTCATTGTGATATTATCTAATCTAAAAATGAGTGTGAGATATTTAACAGACATTAGCTGATTAGCTGACAGACAATGGATCATTTTTGTCAACTTAAATTTAAAGATCAGGCAGGTAAGGTCAAACACAAGATCTAAAATGCTACTGCTATCCTCACTTTGCTCATATATTTGTATCTCTGGGTTGATCTCCACTAATTCCTCGAGGAAATATCCATCTTTCTAGCTGGTAGTTTGCTAGCTAGTTAGCTAGTTGCTAACGACTAGATTTCTTTGTTTGCTGTTTAGTGGTGAGGAGGTATTTTTTGTAATATAATGCTAGGAAAATGCTGCATTTTTATAGCATGCCCCTTAGAAGATTTTTTTTTTAAATTTACAATACAACGAAAGGAAACCTGTGATATTGGAAAAATAAGCAAGACGGCATCAGCAAATACTCATTTATTTTCCCAACATAAATTACATTTAATTAATTTCTTTTTATACCATATTATTCTTGGCTTTTCCATGTTGTCCTTGCAGTGGCACACCCTATACACTGCCACTTTGCAATAACACAACTTACAGTGGATGGTGGACTATAGGAGGAAAGTGACAAATCGCCAGGGTTGCACCGCATTTGAATTCAATGAACTCTGTAGAATGACCCATTCTCTTTACAAATATTTGTAAAGCCAGTCTGGATGGCTAGGTTCTTGCTTTTATACACCTGTAACAATGAAACTGAAAACACATGATTTGAAAGATTAAGAATTGTGCCTCAGTCGTTTTTTTCCATAGTGTATCTATGAGTGTATTCCTATAAGCAATACTTTCACAGGATATTTGATATTTGATCCATCCTTAAAAACAGTATATGCTTTAAGTTGAGCGCTGAATAAAGTGGTTTAGCAGATCCCTCCCTGAGCTTGGTTCTGTTGGAGGTTTCTTCCTCTCAAAAGGAGTTTTTCCTTACCACTGTTGCCAAATGCTTGCTTATAGGGGGTTGTCTGATTGTTGAGGTTTTCTCTAAAAAAATAAAGTGCTTTGAGTCAACTGTTGTTGTGAATCGGAGCTATATAAATAGAATAGAATAGAATTTAATACAAATTCACACTAATACACTATTAATTAGATGTAAATGGTAAACATGATATATTTTATTTCATTCATTTTATTTTTTTTCCTTACAGACATTAACATGAAGCTAACACTTCTCTTCTTGTTGTGCTTCTGTCTTTGTCTGTATAGAAACACCATATTTAGATTTATATATTTGCCCACTCATGAGATTTCTCTGTAAACTTGATTGCACGCAGAGGGAGGTAGAATAGTAGCCAGGAACTTGATTCTTATCACCTCTTCAGGTCACATTCTTGAAAACCAAGAGAGACGGAGCCCAAATTAATTCACAGGGGAAACTGATCGTGCCATTGCCCAAGCAGATGAAAGTGAAAAAAATCTGTCGTGTTGATCTTTGACATATTAACTGCAGCAACACCTAATTTCACGTCTCTTTCTAAATGACAACAAAGCATGACAATAATCACAGAGTTCTGTCATGAGAAGAAAAACAGTCCTTGACCAAGAATCTCCAAGAATCCAAATGGTTTTATCAAATAAAAACAAAACACGTTTATCCCTTCTGTGCATATTCACTTCCATTCTAAGGACATGTATGCTCTTGAGATATTTTTAGAAACAAAGGTTTCATCAATGTGACTCACAGTTTAAAAGATTTAGTAAATGCTGTCAGTTTAAAAGTGTGAAGGTTACTCGAAAAGCGATACATATTTAACTGTAAATCCTGTTTTTTTACATCTTTGCTGTGATCTTTCAGGGTGTGTGTGTGTGTAACTACTGCAGTTTAGCCATTTACAAACTTACTGAAATGTTTCTGTCTGAAACCTAGCAACGTGGAACGGTAGTTGGAGGAAGTTATTTTTAGCCAGCCCTGCTATTACTCTAATTGTAGGAGTCTGTCTTTGAATCTTGCCCGTCCCCTTTAATTACACTGCATTTTCCTAGTTACCACAAATTAAACTAGCGCAAGTACGTAAGACAAATGGAACAAGTATCTTTTAACTGTACAAATAATTATCGACCCTCTTTTTAAATTCTCAAAAAAATGTGATTTTTGGGGGGAAACAGTACATTTTTTTTCGATAAATTGCTCTGAGATAAGAACTGCATGCAAAAGAGACACCAACACCAGAAACTGACACCAAACGAACAGCAGGACAGTAACAACAACAGTGTATAGTTGCATTTGTATGGGTTTCACAGACAGACTCATAAACTTACTGTAACATGACAGACAATACATTCACAGGAAATCCACTTTATCATTCAAGATGCTGATACAGAGGTAGCGCTTGATCTTAAAAGGTATTAAAGGCCTACTCACAATGCTGTCAGGTAGAATTTATTGGCACATAAATGTAAAGTAAACTTGCAAAGTCCTGCTTTACATATTGCTAGTGGCTCCATGGTGTAGTGGTTTACACATTTTCCTAACAGGCAGAAGATCCCTGCTTCCATACTCAAGGAGAAACAATCCTTTTGGAGTTTTGTCAGGAAGGGCATCTGGTGTAAAATCTGTAAAAATCAAACGTGCGTAGCCACGTTTTGTGAATAAAGAAGCTTTTTTTATTTTCAAATAAATTGCTCCTAGCATCCAAAGAATTGCCTTTTGTTTAATTACAGTGACACTTATTTGGTTTTTATTATTTTAGGTAATGTGAGACGCAGTAAATTGAAATTCACAGTGGTTTATAAGCCTCTACATTAAAATATCTCACATTCCCTCAGTTCATGAACGTTTATCAGTTCGAAGCACCTCTACAAGGTTGTAGTCTTCTAATAGTCAGCGTGGTTGGCTCATAAATATAATCTTAGATCATAGAAAAGAACCAGGAGAAATTATTTTGTTATAGTAATTCGATTTTAAATTAAATGAGTCTTAGGTCCAGCTTTCTGACTATGTCACAGATAACAGAGAAAAGTTTCACTTCACATGCTATGAGCCAACATCACCTGGAGGCCTGGGTGTCATGTGACCTCACCTGTAGTGTCACTCTGCTGTCAGTGAGCCACTGTGCCACTTTGAAGAAGCCACCCACTGACTTCACACACCCAGAGCAATTCTGCTCTTTCAACAACCCGCCTATTTACCGTCTACCTTTCAATCATTTCAGCCCAAGATATGTCAAAGAGCGCCACTCGCATATCTGCCTTTATTGATTGTCGCAGTTCATATGACATAACTTTTCCCTCTACACTACAAATACCCTCATTAAATGGTTTATTGTGTGCATCATTCAGTGACACTCAAACTTTTATAATGACATCTGTGTGGGCATTTATAGAGCCGTCACTGCCACTTAAGCCTCAGGGTTAAACGTCCTATATCTACGTCCTTTCCACTAAGCTGCTTCATCACTTTTAATTTACTTAATGAAGTACACTCACTCAAAGACATGTACACGTACTGTTACACAAGAGTGAACATTGAGAGTAGATCCACAGTAGCAGTTGTACCAGACCACCAACCCTAAGGACAAGCCACCACATGAAACAACAATCTTGCTGGAAAACAGAGGCACAACTGGAAGAACGTTAACAGGTCACTGAGTATAAAATCTTGGTGACTTTACCCGAAGGCAGTTTTGCAAAAAGGCTAAAAGTGGACGCGTAGCTTTACATGATGGCAAACTGCCATATCCAACAAGGAAGTGACTCATCCTGTTGTGTTATGGAGCTTTAACCCAACCCTTCACTTGCATCAGAATGCAGAACCGCACTATGTTTTATCATAACCTGATCTGGACCACTGTGAAGAGAGGAGATGCTTTAGAGAACCAGGCACTGGATTCCTCTCATCTTCTTTCAACACTAAAGAATGTGGTCTACTTCAAGAAATACTCCATATGTATCCATGCACATCAGTACAGCTGACCAAAGAATACAAAGCCACTGACCTATAGGCTTAGGGGCAATTTAATTTGATAATGTGAAGGAAAATGAGGATGCACACAGAACTCAAAGATTTTTTAAAAGGGAAGACCCTATGTGAATGGGCTCACAACCAGTTAGTACATAATTACAAGGGCCTAAAGACAAGTTCTCCACACATGTAACTTTGTGCTATCACACACCCAGTGACAGAAAATAAATGTTGCCTTTAATAGGGAACTATTAACCCACGCTAGAATAAAATCAAGTGCCATCCATACTCTGCTTTAAACCTCTCCAGATGAATTGGTCCTGTACAGTCACTAAGCCTGTGTGTGTGTGTGTGTGTGTGTGTGTGTGTGTGTGTGTGTGTGTAAAGAGAAACTGAATACAATCCGTGAATTATAAGACTGGTGTTTATACGGTAACAAAACTGCAGCTATAGTGATACAGTCTGTTTGGTTTGGTCTTTCTTGGTTCTCTCAATTCTGCTGTGTTACTAAAAGTACAACCAAAGAGCTGTAGCACTAAGTCTAGGCCTTTGCAGCTCAGGCCTGGCGAACAGTTTAGGTAACACTTTGCTGACACAGGGCCACGCAGAGGACTCGCTGTCCCACTATCACAATGGCACTTAAACAACTTGTGTGAGAATTTCTAAAACACCTTTTGGAGTTGAAACAAGTCAGTTGTGTGATTTGCCTGGCAGTGCGGATACTTCATTTCCCAGTAAACTACTGGTCCTATCACTTGCTGTAGCACATGTCCTGACCATTTTGTGGTCAGGGCAAAGTCTTAGCTTTGATTGACTGGATGAATTGCGTTAAACACAACTTACTGTCTCGCAGTGGCTTTTCTACTGACCAAAGTCAGTTATCACTCCAGAGCCCACTGTAACGCAATATTATGCTTTTAATATGATCAGCAAGGAATAGGAGCATAAAAAATGTATAGCCTTTATGCTAGTAATTTTTTGCTAGTAAGAGTTATATACATACAATTCTACTGAGACATTGTTGTACATATTTGCTGTTTATTGGTTGTTCTTTTTTTAAAGTCTTACCTCTTTGTTACAGCTTATTTTTTTTAATTTAATCAAAAGTAGATAGTAGCAAAACTCAAATGCAGAGGTTGTATAACAGCACTTAGAGGACAAAAAATAAATGTCTACTCCATTAACTACGAAAAAACACATTTTTTTAAAAGTCTTTCGAAATTACAGCTTATTTCCTTAAACTAAAAGAGAAGATGGGAACCAGGGGCAGAACTGAACCAGTGTTTACAAATGAGTGAGGTGCAGAATTTGTTCTTTTGATTTGTCATATTTAAAATGTAGCACCAACTACTAGTAGAAAATGCTGCACCTCTGAAGAGATAAGTTAGAGTCTAATCAGCACCAGAAATTTTTAACTGACTATAAAGGGCTTTATATTGTACAGCTTCCCTCTAATGCAAGAACAACTGTTTATACTGAAATATGGAAGATGAGTATTGCTTAGAGAAATCTTTTCAAAGTAAAAGCCACTTAGAGTGTCACACTCTGCCTTGTTGTTGTTTTTTTTTTGGGGGGGGGGGGGGGGGGGGGATACCCAGGTTATGCCTATGGCCGGTGATGACATAATCTTCCTGCTTGCCAGGAAAAATGTGAGTAAGAACAATTATAATACAGTATAGCATAAAATAAATGGATGGCGTACATGCATTAACAAATATTTATATTTCAGAACAACATAAATACAGCAAGAATTTATCCTACTTTCCTGCTTGGAGTTTGTAGCATGAGAAAATAGTTCCAAAGATGTTTATTATTATTATATTTTTTGACATATTTTGGCAAATCTTGTAATGCCTCCAAATTAGCTGTTGTAGCTGGGCCTATGAGAAAAATGCGTATTGCCAAACTGAAGGCACAAACTGAGGCTAACTGTGTTTTCACCCTATCTTGAGCTATACCAACACAAACCTTGGCTAGGTTTGTGGAGACATAATGCTGTAAAATATAACTTCTTCTTCTTGGTAATTGATAGTAGACAGTGTCTTGTTATCACTCCTGCAGTGTCTGCAAAGCGCGATTGTCCCACTAAAGTATGGTGATGATCTACTATACTGCAGTTGCAGTGTCGAAAAACTGTGCTGCTACTCAGCCCATCTACCCGCTTCATGAGGTAACAAGTAGCCCGCACTACATGCTGTCTACCTGGGGCTTTACAACAGCCTGTTGAAATAAGCATTCCTGGTACACTGGCCCTCTGCGTTGTTATATTTGTTTTGGCAGGATATATAAAAATATATATGATGTTACTGTGATCCTAAATTCAGGGCTTATGTACTGATTTTTATTTTTTTTTTATTTTTTTTTTGTACCAGAAAAAAGTGCACAATCTAAATCGAAACGATGTCGACTGCTCAAGTGCAGGATTTGCTTCGGTGCAGCGGATCCCAGTCCCTTTCTACATGCCCTACTGGCATCTCAGCTGCCTGGCTTCGTCAACATAAGAGCAACTCAGGTGCTCGTGTAAAAATCACGCTTTCGCAGGGCCCGCATGATGAGTATTGGTCTGCATCAGTAGAGTGACAGACATGAAAGAATAGTCTGTCTCCTCCGGCTGTTTCGCTGAAAACACAGCGAGTATAGCTCATTTAATAGAGAAGTGGTGATGCAGAGGAGTGGGGGGGGGGGCACTGCTGCAGTCAACCCGAGGATGAATAATCTGGTTAGGGGGGAATCACGTTGTCCAGAAAAAAAGAAAGAAAGAAAAAGAAATAATAAATAAATAACTGTGCGTGGATGTGATCCTCTGAAATACCATCGAGCCCCTGTGTGTGTCTGAGAGTGAGAGAGAGAGAGGTGGGGGGGAGCAAGCGTTATTTAAAAAGTTAGAAGATCATGGTGCCGTGGTGATGCAGCGGGGGGGCTTTGTGTGTCTGTGCTGTGCCCCCCTCCTAAAAAAAAAGACCTGAGCTCGCCGATGTAGTAGCAGCACAGAATAAGTTGTCCCCCCTCCTCCCCTCCTTCAGGAGCCTCTGCATGATCCACTCGCTGCATAAATGTGATTGCAGATCTATCATCGTTACGACCAAATTAACAGAATTACGCAGACACTCAACTCTCTGCACACAAGCACGCATAAAGCCGGTTCGCTGAGAAACGGAGGAGTAGGCATAAATGGTGATGAGCTTACCACTTGGATTCTTGTTTTTCTTAAGACTCTTGCCACAAAGACACTGCAGCATATGCGTTCCTTTGCTGAAAATGTTCCAAAGAAACCACATTGATTTGGGCGAAGAGCAATCCCGTGTCTTAAACACCCAGATATAGATGAGATCCTTGCGGTTGCATAATAACACAATTGGATCAGTTCTCCCGAGCAAGGCTACCAATTGTATCATAAAAAAATAGGTATATCCAAGTCCTGTGCGCTTTCATTCACGTGACAAAATATTCACTGTCTGTCACACTTCGTGCTAATGGTGTGTTTTCTTCTTCTGGCGTGTAAAGAATGCCTCCTCAACTAGTCGACAATAGAAAATATACTCTGGAAATTGCATGTGTCGCACCGGGAGGAGACGGGTCGCCAGTAAACAAACACACAACTAACGTGCAAACAGTAAACCACGGTGGATTTCCGAGGAGAAAATCATTGCCTATTAGTTCATCACTCTGAGGAGAGGAGGGTGGATCTGCACAGCATCAAAAGCCAAGGGAGGATGCATCCTATGGACAGACTGCTGCAATGATAGCCCCAACAAGACACCACATTGCCGGATCAAGTCCAGTTCGTTTCCCCTGCAAACCTGCTTGCCTGGCGAGGTCAGACAGCACCAACCCCAGTTTTCATTTCTTTGAGCCCCCACGCTGCAACGTTTCTATTAAAGCCAGGGTTCTTGGTGTGTGTGTGTGTGTCCGTGATTCCTGGAGTGTGCGTTTGCTCCCTTTTCGGGGTGTTCTCCTCAAGCCGTTTCAGCACAACGCCACTGGCATCTCCAAAAGTACGATGCGCCTGTATAAGAACATTTGCATCATTTTTCTTTGGCGTCGGACCCTCTTGTTAGAAATAGACGAGTAGGAGGGGTTAAAGTGAAAGATTGGCTTTCCATTACGTAAACACGTGGTTTGTGCGCCGTCATATCGGTGATGCTTGGAAAAAATTTTGATCCGGCAGAGACTGTTGTCCCAGGCTGTTGCAGGATATTCTATTTATTTATTACATGAGTGCATGTGTGTGTGTGTGTCGCAGGTGAAAAAGTCTGGTGAAAAGCATTTCTGTCCGTTACCTCTGTGCGGTTTCTTCCAAACAAATCATTTCTTTGCCTTCACTTCTGCAAGCTGCTGCAGCTCTGTGCACCTATATGGGGTGTTAAATGAGAAATTGTGCTTAATAGCTCTAAAGTCGCAGGTGTTCAGTACTCATTTGGATAGGTCGGTAGACACTCGTGTGCACCTGTTTCATGTCATCTAAGCATTTGAAGCTCAGGGAAGCAACAGATCCCCGATTAAGACACTGAACTGAGGAGGAGGGGAAAGACGCGCAACAGAAGTCGAGCCACGATTGCAAAAGATACCAAAAGAAGTGACAGAAATGTCAAGGCAAAATTGTATATGAGGAGATTTTATTTATTTATTTTTAATCACATTTACTTGCTCTGTTTTGTTGCTTCATCCCTGAGGACTGAGGCCCAGTTAGTGTTGCTTGGAGCGACTGTTACCACTGCCTCATGGCTGATCTCTAAGGATTTATAGATTTTCCATCACAGACAAAAGGCGAAGGAGATATTGTTCATTATCCTTGCCCTTACCAAGCTGGGGTTCTGGAGATAGAGGACATGAATGTGCACGGACACTTGCGAGTTTATCATTTCAGCCCAGCCTCAAGATATTTTAAATTTGATTTGGAACCACCGGTTCATTTGTTGTTTGATCGTCTTTTGTTAAATGTGTTTTCCATACTTCAGACCGCTTAATAACTCTTCAGTCTGTCAGCATTATTCTCTCTCAGCACAAATGGCAGAAGTTAGTGTTTGGAAGAGGAGCCATTAGTCGCTCAGTACAGCACTGACTCCATTCCCAGGTGTTACACAGACCAGAGTCACTATAGTACAAGAAAATGGGGGAGGGAGGCACCGGGGTGATTGAACCAGCAGGAGTATGTGACTCATTTGAGATCAAACCTGAACCACTTATTCCATGTATTTAATCTATTTTTTGTTTTTCATTTTATAAATCTGGGGTGAATAGTGAGTTCTTGCTTATATGGGGTATGTTTCACATTAAATCACTTCACTGATCCCTCCATTTTCAAAATAAATACCTTTGTATTTTAAAATTGTGCCCTTTTATGTATTCCAAGTTGTGTGTTCACCTCTAAATTACAGCATTAATCCACTTTAATGGCCTAGTTTTGTGGCGCCCGGGTCTTATCAGTTGTCTGTGATAACTGGTTCCTCGGGGATGTGGGCCACTTCGAAACAAAATGTTTCCTGAGTGACGTTCTTGACATTGCGAATCTGCTAAATCCTTGTTTAAAACTTAACTGTGAGAATTTCATATTTAGGTGACTTTCAATTTTTCAACTACAGCTGACACACATTTACTGTAGAGACACACTTATCAGGTGTCCTTGCGTGTAGATCCAGTCCACCGCCTCAGATAAGTGGCACATGCATTAATTTAGGGAATTTATGCTAACAAAACATATTCTCACGTGTTCTGTGAGGCCAAGTGAGCTCGCTGTGGAAACAGCGCAAGTGAGAGTCAGAGCACTGCAGTCTTTCCAGCTTCCTCTCTCTGCAGAGGCCTCTCATGTCATCTTTGCTATCGATCCGTCTACTGTAATGTAAAGTATCATCGCACCCTGGAGGATATCATCTGACAATTTTGTCAGGGATCATTAGAATACTTCTTTTTGATTGCCCAGGCTGCGGCCCGGCAGGAAGTGGCTCCCTTGTGAGTTTTTAACAGCCTGTTTTCTCCTGATGGGAAAAAATAACTTGATTTAAGATGCACAGAGATAAATGGAGTGGTTCCAGTTTTACTCATGGTCCGTGATTTCACTGTACACTTTTAAAAGGCTCACACATGGGGGAGTGTGAATATCACATGAATGAGTGTTAGGATTTGGAGACTGGTTTATGGGGATGGATTCATATGATATTATATCATACAAACTAAAATATCACTTTGAGAGATAATTTATAATGGAGGTTAATTTAACTCTTTGTACAAAAAAATCTATTTATTTAATAACAATCTGCACCAACATATGCTATACTTGGGTGAAAGGAATAAGAGCATTGAGTATACTCTAAAATGAATGAGCCAGAAATTTGTTACAAACACATATCTTTTGGATTTGATTGGAAATGAATGAAAGAACCGAAGTGATAATCTGAGTACTTCGCTAACTGTGAATGATAAATACTTACTTGTCAGTGCTCTAGTGTACTTTCTGCTCACTCAACAAAACAAGATATTCCCATCATTTTATTTGGGGGGGGGGGGAGCAGAGAATTCCCCTTAAATGAAATTAACAAGTCAAAGATAATACATTAGTAAATTACACTCTTACATAATCTCCCTCTGTACTCCAATTTAGAAAATTGTGTTTTCACCCAAGTCATTGTCAGAGTTTTCAGGGAATGCCAGACTGGGACCACTTGCGTCTCCATTTTAGCAGCAGTGTTAAAACCACCCCCTTTCCCGGCATGCCTCCAGCCAAGATGTCTACCAATCAGAGATGGAGAGTGAGCAGTGTTTGGCACAGCTTGGAGGAAGTGTTCACTAGAAAATGAACAGCTGCTGTGAACCAAGTCATATCCAAAGACTTCACTCAAACAAACGCACAAATTTACACATAAACACACACTCTCATTGTAAACAAATTGTGGCAAGCTTCTGCTCTGCAATTCGCACCCAACTATATGCCCAGTGAGTACCCTGCTGCAACAGCTACGCACAAGGCAGCTGAAAGGCCCAGAATCATTTTTTTGTGCTTCACTAGTTTCAAACAGCAAAAGCGCACTGTGTTGGGCAACTTCAGGTTTACAACTACTACACAGAATAAATAAATGTGTCCCGATTACAGAATGACATAAAGAGCCTAAGGCAGACTCAGACTCACAGGACAGTTCAAAGACTTTATTCACAAATTCGGAGTTGATCAACAAAGTCAGTACAACTGCAGTCTGGATGTGGAGGAGTGACAGTCTGGTAAGTTAACTGAGAGCTTACAGTGTCTAGCTTGTTTCAGTCAGTCACGCTGGAAGGGCACGTTACAGAGCTCTAAATCCAACGTGAACTAAGACCACAAGATGAAGTTCCAGCAAAACAGAAAAGTGGAGGGCAGCAAACCAGAGGATTCCTGCGAGAGGAGGTAAGTGTCACACACAAAGAAAGCAAATATTGAAAACATTTAGACTGTCAGAACCCCAGCATTTCCACAAAAACAAGCTGAGCAAAAGCAGGTCGATTAGGCAGTGATACACAGGTGTGATGACCCAGCTGCTGCAGCCCCTGGCCACACCTACTGGAAACCCCAATCACACCAGCCCCTGAGAGCTGGGGAGAAATCAAGAGAGTGGGGGGAGAAAGACACAGTTAAATCTATAATTTGTTGAACATAGACACAATTATTTGTAGTTTTTCCTTAGTACACCACAGTGAATTTCAAATCAAACAATCAAGACACGATAAATGTGAAGACTTTCAACTTGAATCCAAGGTTTTACAATTAATTGGACAGTTAACTAAAGTGCAGTTCGAGGGCCATGTGAGGCCTGTTTGTTTGGTATTTTATGACAAATGAAGCAGACACAGTTCTGAAACTGGATACAAGAAACCAAGATTAACTTGCATCCACCCATTTCCTTCTGTTTATCCAATTCAGGGTCACTGTGGGGCAGAAGCCTAATCCAGAAAGGCAGGGTACACCCTGTACAGGTTGCCAGTCTGTTGCAGAGCTACCAGTACTAGTGTTTATTGATCAGAATCAGAATCAGAATACTTTATTGATCCCTGGGGGAAATTATTTTTTGTTACAGTGCTCCATTTTAAACCAACATTAAGACAAGACAGACAATACGCTAACTAAGAATAGTACAATATATACATATATATACATACATACATACATACATACATAAGTCACTTATAAATAAATATTTGGAAAAGAAACATGTGTAGCTGTAGCAGCAAACAGTGTGTTAAGTGGATGCGTTGTACAGGGAGATGGCCACAGGCAGGAATGATTTCCTGTGTCGTTCAGTGGTGCTTTTTGGTAATCTCAGTCTCTCACTGAACGAGCTCCTGTGACTGACCAACATGTCATGGAGTGGGTGGGAGGTGTTATCCAACATTGTCTTTATCTTGGACAGCATCCGCCTCTCCGACACCACCTTGAGGGAGTCCAGCTCCATCCCCACAACATTGCTGGCCTTACGGATCAGTTTATTAAGTCTGTTGGCATCTGCGACCCTCAGCCTGCTCCCCCAGCATGCAACAGCATAGAGGATCGCACTGGCCACAACAGACTCATAGAAAATCCTCAGCATTTTCTGGCAGATGTTGAAGGACCTCAGTCGCCTCAAAAAATAGAGACGACTCTGGCCCTTCCTGTAAAGTGCTGTGGTGTTTTTCAGAGGTGTGGACTCGAGTCACATGACTTGGACTCGAGTCAGACTCGAGTCATTAATTTTATGACTTTAGACTTGACTTGAAAAAATGTTCTAAGACTTGTGACTTGACTTGGACTTTTACACCAATGACTTGGGACTTGAATTGGACTTGAACCGGTTTACTTGAAAAGACTTGATATTTTACCCCAAATATAAAATTTAACATGCATATTATATAGAGATTGAAAATGTGACGTCATTCACGGGTAGAACCGCAAAGGATTCTGGGAACTCGTGGCAAGCGGTACTAGCGCACGCAGGCTTTCAATTGAAATCAGTTACACAGCGATAAAAAGAAACACAAAAATGTCAAGAAGCTGTTGTATTATTAACTACAATAGCCGGTCGCATGACAGCCACGGGAAGCCGACGGGTAAAGAGATCGGTTGTTATCGGATTATGTCGTTGAAGAGAAATTGTTCGAGCCATGTTTCCGAAGTAACAAAGACGCGACGGATGGCCTGGATTGCAGCCATTCAAAGATCAAATATAACGTCCCAGAACCCTCCAGCTCACAGGTTAGTCTGCTCCAAGCATTTACACGAAGGTCAGTGTTTTTTAGTAGTTAATACGTCATTTTCATAACATAATTAGTGATATAGGTTACAAGCAAGTCTGGCGCTGAACAGAAATTGTCGCGCTATGCTCCTTTATTTATTGTGCATAAATAGTGAATTGTCCTGACACAATATTGCGTTTCGCTTCTGTTATTATGGTACATTGACAAAAACATATACTTTTATTCACAGGATAAAACAGGTTTTTTGTATCACTAATTGCCCAGTGCGATTACAGCATACAGTATTATTGTCACTGCTACATTTCTGTGATGCTACCAGAAATTATTTCCACTACTAATTAATTACCGTTGAGCTCAAAGGTCCTATTAATAAACGGTTAACGAATGTGTATTTATGACGACAATTTGTGAGATTGGTAAACTTATGATACGTACGATGGTCTTTCGTTCTACACGGTGCATTTCAAGGTCCTGCACCCATCCGTCGGTAAACTGTACCTGGACTTGTTGCAGTGACCTGAAGTTACTAAACTTCATGAGTGTATGCACTCACTCCAAGAACCGTATGATTATAAATATGCATATAAATATGCTAAGATGAGATAGCTGACTTCATCTAACTAGCAAATGTTGTCCAGGCTATGTTGGTGATACAGTTTTTTTAATGTGTATGATATTTTTGTCATGCGATTTTAAAGCTGGTCCTACAACCGCATCCAAGAATAACATGCAGCTTATCTCAGAACTGTCGGTGAAAATTATTCTTGGAGCTAGGTTTAATTGAGCTGCATTTTAAAGAGGTGCAATTTCACAATTTGTGTATATTTTCTAAGTTCACTATTTTGTCATGTGTTGAGAAAAACACAGATTTTAAAATTACATGGTCTAATATTTACATTTAGCATAACTGCAACATGCCTTTTTTCGTTTTTTTTTTTTTTTTTTTTTTAAAGACTCGAAAGGACTTGAAATTCAAAGTTTCAGACTTGTGACTTGACTCGGACTTTTACACCAGTGACTTGAGACTCGACTCTGACTTGCCTGACATTACTTGAGACTTGACTTGAGACTTGAGGATAAAGACTTGAGACTTACTTGAGACTTGCAAAACAATGACTTGGTCCCATCTCTGGTGTTTTTAGCCCAGTCCAGTTTATTGTCAATGTGTACTCCAAGGTATTTATAGTCCTCCACAATGTCAACACTGACCCCCTGGATTGAAACAGGGGTCAAGTGTTTCCTGGTCTTCCTGAAGTCCACGATCAGTTCCTTGGTCTTTGCCACGTTGAGCTGCAGATGATTCTGCTCACACCACGTGACAAAGGAGTCGACCACAGCCCGGTACTCTGTCTCATCATCCCTGCTGATGCATCCAACCACCGCAGAGTCATCAGAAAACTTCTGAAGATGGCAGGTCTCTGTGCAGTGGCTGAAGTCTGTGGTGTAGAGGGTGAAGAGGAAGGGGGAGAGGACAGTCCCCTGTGGTGCCCCTGTGTTGCTAATCACCTTGTCAGACACACACTGTGGGAGACGTACATATTGTGGTCTTCCTGTCAGGTAATCAACAATCCAGGACACCAGAGAAGCATCCACCTGCATCGCTGCTAGCTTATCACCCAGGAGGGTCGGCCTGATGGTGTTGAAAGCACTGGAAAAGTCAAAAAACATGACCCTCACAGTGCTCGCCGGCTGGTCCAGATGGGTGTAGACACGATTGAGCAGGTAGATGATGGCGTCCTCTGTTCCGAGACGAGGCTGATAAGCGAACTGAAGGGGATCCAGATGTGGTCTTACTATGGGTCGCAGCTGGTCCAGGATGAGCCTTTCCAGGGTCTTCATGATGTGGGAGGTCAGTGCCACGGGCCTGTAATCCTGGGGGCCACTGGGACGAGGCGTCTTTGGTACAGGGACGAGGCATGCTAAAGGATGAATTGTGAAGTGAAGGGTTAAACTCTGCACAAATTCAGCCAAATGCTGCAAAACTGATAAGACAGTGCTTCACAGTGTAAATGGATAACAACCCAAAGCATGCTGCAAAAGCTAATGGTAAAAAGCTCATGGTAAAGAAATGGGATATTTTTCAATTACCAAGTCCGTCGCCTGATCTCAGTCCAACAGAGCATACTTTTCAGTCACTGAAGACAAAACAGAAAACAGAGAGACCCACAAGCACGCAGCAGCTGCAGATGGCTGCAGTAAAGGTTGAGTAGAGAATTTCAAGAAAGGAAACGCAGCATTTGGTGATATCCATGGGTGCCAAACTTCAGGCAGAAAAGATTTTCATCCAACTATTAAAAACAATCCTTATAGTTAAAATTATCCTAATTTGTCCAACTGATTTTGAGCTTCCAAAAATTAGGAGCTGTGTATAAAAATGCCTGCAATTCCTAAACCGTTAATGCTAAATATTTGTTAAACCCCTTGATTTAAAGCATTTAACTCATGTTTTGAAAATGTTTTAAAATCTGTCCAAAAGTACAAAAACTGTGTCTTTGTCCATCAAATTATGGACCTAAGCATACAGGATATGGGCCCACTCACCAGCTGATATTAACGTGTACATTTAACTTCCTGTCAGTTCTTTCTCCTGAATTTATGTGTAAAATGCAAAATCATGCATCTTGTTTAGACGTCATCTCTAAAACCTCTCTGGTGCACCCACATTGTGACTAATAGGGCAAAAGACGAATCGTGCACACATTATAACGAATTCATCTTTTAAAAAAGAAATTATAACCCAAAGTATTTATTAGTGATAAGAGTAATGAAACTGGCCCCAGTGAGGATTCAGGTACCCTCCATTGTATAAAGATAGCCTTTATGCAGTGAATATAGACAGCCAGTTACACAAACTGTCCCCATGCATGATGATGATCCACAGTCTGCGTCTTTAATTTCCCCATCACCCCTTTTCAGTGTCAGTCTCTTGTAGAGCAGTAAAAACACAGTCTTTAAAAAGCGTGCATGAAAAAAAGACATCTTGGTGTCTCCCTTTGAAGACATAAAATGACTCTAAGAAATGAATTCTGTTACAGCGTAATAAGGATTCATAAAAACTCTAGCTTAACCTGTTCATGTCCCGAGAGTAATGAATAATTCTTCAGTCAAGTCGTCACATTACTGACACATCAAGAGTCTTCTCTTTGCTGCTTTAACTTATTATGTTTTGAATTTTCCGTCTCACAGAGGTTTATGTACTCTTCCTAAGATCCGCTGGGGAGTTCATCAAATTTCGAGTGTTTAATGGATTCATTGCTTTACTAAATCACAAAAAGCACAAAGATCACCCATGGTTTCAATGCTCTCTTGCAGTATTGTTAACACTCAGAAACATCTGTTACAAATACAGCAGGGTGAAATGTAAATGAAGCCGTTTGGCTTTGGGGCAAAGCAAGAAGTGCCTTTACTGCGTATTCACCCAAAGGATGAGAAGGAGTCAAATGGAGCAGTCAATATGAGAGCTGCTATTATTAATGCTACAGTGGTCACTCTCATACCAAGCATCTCTTGACCCCGGCACTGCCCTTTTTCAGCCTTACTCCCCATAGGCTCTTAGAAACTTTACCCAGAAGCGATACGAGCACACGCATCGCTTCTTAATGAAGCGCATGGCCAAAAATAAAGCCCACACTCAAATCACGCCCTTTCATAACCATCTCTCTGGGAGTTTCCTGTTCACTGAGAATTCTCATAATGAACACATTCTCTTATCGTGAATGCACTTTCCATTTTTAGCCTCTTGTAGTTGTCTGTATTGCTTTACTCTATATGGTTGGGACAATACAGCTACATAGATATGCACATTAAGCCAGAGTTTCCCCCGAATGTACAGCCCTGTTCATGATCATGCAATTGATTGGTTCCTGCAGAGCCAACAAGATAACCGATATTTTCAGCTATTTTATCCCCTGTTTAACCAGTGATCCGTTCTGTTCTGCTATATTTTTATTTTAACCTTCGGTACACATTTCAGGAGTCAGTGCAACTGCGAGAATAAAACATCACCTTGTACTGTTTGTACCAGAATAAAATGCAACAAGTAGGTGAACAACAAATGTGATATCATCATGTTATTTTGAGTGTCAGTGGTTTGTGTTGTTTCCTTATTCATTTATTTAATGCTTTATCTGGCATGTTTAGTGACTATGAACATTAAAAAGGTGTTTAGATAGATAGAGTCTACAGTACACACAATAAGTAAGTGGGCATTTTAAACATTTTAAGGACAATTATCTTTGTGTGTCATTATTAAGATGCATAATGATACATGAACAATGATGGTTGTAAGTAATGGTCTGATTGGCAGGAGCCAAACGCGCTCAATCTAGTACTGCCCTAATGTTATGAGCCACGCCTCATTTCTTTGTATTTAGCTAGGGAAATGAGCAAAGGTGTAGCAATTTAGTGAAAAATGTGCAAGCCTATATGTGGAAATACATTGTACGAGGCTGAAACAGAGATTGTAAAGCTCTAACTAGGTTGAAAGTCAATATTTGGTACGACTACCTTTATTTTTCAATGCACCCTGAACTCTCTTGGGCAGCTTTCTTGAAATTTCTTTACACAATCTTCAGAAATAGTTGTCCAGGCTTCTTGAAGGAAATTCAAAGCTCTTCTTTTAGATGCTTCTACCTTTTGGTTCTGTTCTCTGGCAAGATGCTCCCACACTGCTTTGATAATGTTGAGGTATTGAGGTTAATTTGGTATAATTATGCCTTTTCATTTTCTCTGTTTCCCTTCCTTGAGAATGGCTTCTTGACAGCCAACCTTCCACTGAGACCATTTCTGATGAGGCATGAGGAAAACAGTAGATGGGTCAGCTGAAGGGCCAGATGCATCTCTCGGGTCATGAGTTAGGTCTTCACTGGTTTTTTTCCCTATTTCTTAAGAACATGGCTCTTAGACACAAAATACAGTTTAAAATTGGTTCATTGCTACGTTGTCTGTTACATGTAGACACAAAAGTCAAGTAAGGGTGCCTTTGTCATGCTTGAATGATCAATAGGTCAGCCCGGTGTTAAGTCGTTTAACACATACACACACACACACAAAACCTACATTTAGCTAGATTTTCTTCAGTTTGTGTGTTCTGCTTTTGTCTTGTTAATTTAAGTTGCCAGCAAAAACACACTTTGAAAAAGCTGACTGTTAAGGATATTTAGGCCTTATTATTATTATTATTATTCTCACATCTCACAAATAATTTGCTCCATTTGGTGCACAATAATCTTCACCTTTGAAATGGAGGATATCTGAGTTTTGCGTACAGTTGTGGTCAGATGTTTTTATACCCTCATCATGGGCATGAATGGGGCTTTTAATGATTTCTTTAAACTTTTGGAATGATTGGTGGAATGACTGTACAGCACACCTTTTTGGTAGTTTAAAAAAACATGATTTGGGTGCACAGTTTGAATTTATTTTGGATTTCTCTAATCTAATCTCCACAGAATCAAAAATATACATACAGGCTCAAATACAGACATAAACTCAGTTAAATCTTTTAATAAGTGGTGCTGAAGGTTCTGCAGTGTCTTTTAACTTGACAAGGCTGAGGACTATTAGCTTCACATTAATGATCATGATTGACTACGACTGGTAGTTTCTCTTTGCCAGGATTTGTTTGACAGCACTCATCAGGCTGACCTATAGTTAGAACAATGGAAAAGCCCAAGGAACCCAGTGAAGAGCTTAAAAAAAACATAGAGGGACAGAATGATGTATTTGCACATGTTGGGAAGGTCTCTTGGAGCCAAAATCATCCATTTAAACAATTGTATGTAAGTATAAATAATTCAGTAAAGCCTGCTGTGAACTGGAAACTACTGGAACACCAGTGTCCACAGTGAAGCCGGTTTGGAGAGTCATGGACTGAGAGTGTATGGACCAAGAAATAAACCCCTGTTTCAAAATCAACACCTTCAGGGTCAACTGAAATTTGCAGCTGCACACACAGACAACCCAAATGCCTTCTGGAGAAATGTTTTATGGTCAGACAAGACAAAAAAAACTATTTGGCAGCAAAGACAAGAGGTATCCTTGGAAGAGTAAAGGTAACGCTTTCAAACCTAAGAACATTATCATTATCTGGATTACAGACTCTGTTCGTGCTCTCAGGCGCACCTGTAGGTGTGCTGAGAGAAAATGGAAAAAGGACAAGCTGCACATTTCTTTTAATATCCTCAGAGACTCTCTTTTAACCTATCAGAAAGCCGTTAAAGAGGCCAAGTCCTCCTACATATCAAACCTGGTTAGCAGTAGTGTCCATAAACCTCAGACTCTGTTTCGTGTTTTAAATTCCATTGTTAATCCTTGCATATCCACCAGCCTCACACCTTCTGCCACCCTCTGTAATGACTTTCTAAAGTTCTTTGTAAACAAGATTTCCTCCCTGCAGTCTGTCATTCCATCTCCACCTTCCAATCCCTGTGTTTTTTCTTTGTGCCATTCTGCCTTTAATCAGTTCGAACCAATCTCTCTCTCTCAGCTGCATGAAATAGTCTGCAAGGTTAAGACTACCAACTGTTCCACCGATGCTATCCCCTCTCGGCTTCTGAAGCAGGTTCTGGACTCAGTCGGACCTTTCCTTCTGGTCCTGATCAATGCCTGCCTCAGTTCTGGTTGCTTTCCAACACCCTTCAAGCACGCTGTTGTTCAACCTCTCCTTAAAAAGCCTAATCAAGATCCATCCCTACTCTCTAACTATAGGCCCATTTCCAACCTCCCTTTTCTGTCCAAAGTACTGGAACGAGCCGCCCTCACGCAGCTCCAGCTATTTCTTGACAACAACAATCTCTATGAGAAGTTCCAGTCTGGTTTTAGAGCTCGGCATAGCACAGAAACCGCCCTACTGAGAGTTTTTAATGATTTGCTTTTAACTGTTGACTCTGGTTGTGCTGCTGTCTTAGTAACCTTGGACCTGACAGCAGCCTTCGACACTGTAGATCACAACATACTGCTAGCCCGCCTTCAACATTGTGTCGGTTTAAAGGGCACTGTCTTAAAGTTTTTCCAGTCCTATTTGAATAATAGGAGTTTTTCTGTTCACCTTGGTGAACTGTCATTTCCCAGAGCTCCTTTAACCTGTGGCGTACCTCAGGGGTCCATACTAGGCCCCCTAGTGGTCAGGGCTAGGGATAAGGTTAGGTTTAGGGCTGAAATACAGGGCTGGAACGTCTACTACCGCGGGAGCGTCATTGCACTGGATTCCAGCAATAACCCGCCGCGTACCATAAGAACGCCGAAGGTCTCCTTTCGCGTTCCTCAGGAACGCCGCGGGACGTGACAAAACGTCGACATGTTACGCCTCGGGAGTGAGAACGCTCTGTTCTTTGCAGCCGCTACTCTCCTGCTTGTCTGACATTAAGACTTGGATGACTCTTAACTTCTTACACCTTAATGAAAGCAAAACTGAAGTCATTGTGTTTGGGCTTCCTAAAGATCCCAACTTCTCTCTTGACTTTTTGGGACCCCTAACCTCCGATTGCACTTCTTCCATTAAGAGTCTTGGAGTTATTTTTGACAATGCTTTTAAACTTGATAAACAAATCAGCTCTGTAGTTAAGGGATCTTTTTATCATTTACGGATTTTAGCCAAAGTCAAGTCTTACCTTTGCAGGAACGATCTAGAAAGAGTGGTCCATGCTTTTATTACTTCACGGCTGGACTACTGTAATTCCCTCTATGCTGGCCTAGATCGTTCCTGTCTACATCGCCTTCAACTGGTGCAGAACGCTGCCGCTCGCCTGTTGACCGGTTCAAAAAAAAGAGACCACATCACTCCGGTTCTCTGCTCTCTCCACTGGCTCCCAGTTGCTTTTAGGATTGATTTTAAAATCTTACTGCTGGCTTTTAAGGTTTTAAATGGCACTGCACCTTCTTACCTGTCAGAACTCCTTAGTACTTATCGCCCCAGGAGATCTTTGAGGTCAGCCGATCTGATGCTTTTAGATGTTCCCAGGTATAAATTAAAGACAAAGGGAGAGAGGGCGTTTGCTGTGGCTGCACCCAGACTGTGGAACAGTTTACCTCCTCACGTCAGATTCTCCAAAAGCCTAGAAACCTTTAAAACTGCTCTTAAAACTCACCTCTTTTCATTGGCTTTTAGAAAGGTTTCATTTATTTGTTTATTTATTTTTTATTTGATCAGCGAGGTGTTTTACGAAATTGTGTTCTATTGTATTTTTATCTGTATTTACTGTACAGCACTTTGGTCAGCCTTGGTTGTTTTTAAATGTGCTCTATAAATAAACTTGACTTGACTTGACTTGACTTATCAGTGTCAAGTCTGATGGTGGTACATGGATGGAATAATGAAGAAGGAAGACCACCAAAATCTTCAGCTTTATCTCAAACCAACAACAACGGTTAAGACTCGTACACAGTTTTTTCAACTGGACAATGAACCCAAACACACACGAAAACTGTGTTTGACATGGGTAAACATTAAGGCTAACGTTAAGCTTCTGTTCCCAACGTCCTGACCTCAACTCTATTGAAAACTTGCTTAAAAACTGGATCTGTGCCAGGAAACCAAACATTTTAAATGAGTTTTACCAATGCTGCCAAGAAAAGTGGTTAAATATCCAACCAGAGTTATCGTGGAAGTATTTAAAGATATATGCTGTAACAAAAAGAAGTGTTCAAAGAACTCATTAAACGTCTCAAACTACCCTGACACTCCTACTCCTGGTGAGTGTGGATAAACTTCTGACAACTGTTTGTATTTAAACAGTGCGGATGGCAGACATCACAAGAGTTTAGAAACAACCATCACACTAAATACGATTTTAAAAGTTTGTGTATTAGAAACACTCGATGAGGTGCAGAAGAGAGAGCGATTCGTGTTAAAAGGGGAAGGATTGTCCTGTAAGTTACATGAGGAATTTTTGCAAGTCTTAAACCAAGATACAAGCAAGAGGGGACCTTGGCAGTAACCAAGAAGCTGCGATGTTCAGATGAGGTGAAGTTGCCAAGGGAAACAAGAGGACATTTATAGATGCGAAAAAAGCTGAGGTTACATTTAGAGGACAAATATGAGCGTAAATCTGATTTTGTGTTAGGGTACCTCAGCTGATTACTCCAGGATGTTACTGTACTCTGGCTAATTTGTTATCCTCATAACTCATTCCACTGTTATGTAATAGCACTGTGGGTCTTTTTTAACTTGTAAAGACTGCAGTCTTCATTATTTATACTCTTTCATAGCACAGAGCTATCTGGCATTTAGGCCCGAATGGGTTTGTATATTAAAATGGAGCAAACTTCCTACATTGAGAAGGAAGTGCAGCATGTATGCACCAAGCTGTCATCAAAAGAGCCCCTTTTAGAAAGATAAACCCTATTTCCCAGTCAAAGCATCCATTCCTCCATAGCTCAGCGGCATTAATGGAGCAGCAGGACTGAGAGCGGTGCCTTAGAGTTGTTACCTATTCTACCATCCATTAGCTGAAAATTGCGTTGAATTTAAAATAACTTTCTACATATCGACTGACGGAGGTTTTCACATGTTGTTAGAGTTGAATTTTAATGTCACTGGGAACTGTAACCATTTTGAACAAAGCAGAAGTCAAGGTAAAGCAGCTTACTGCACAAGCTCAAGCATTTATTGTTGACAATGTGTGTTTTTATATTTTGCGGCTGTATTGTTTATTTTGTACCATTATTCTGTAACACTACAAAGTGTCAGAACAGAATCTACTCTGAAAAAAAAATAGTAGTGTCTCTAATGTCTGTTTCTATTTTTAAAAAGGTCAAGACAGTGTTTGTAATGGCTCTTTAACACCAGTCTGACAGATGATCACTGGGTGTGGAGACAAGAGCTCTTAAAGGCAGAGGAAGGTATCCTGGTCAGTTCGCCTTGGAAGCCTGTTGATTTAAAAGGTATGGGCAATGTAGAGTAAACCGACTGCTAACTAGAAAATTGGATGTCAGGATGATTTTGATGAGAGAAATTGATTAAATCTGTCAACTGTTCGTTTTAATAACACAACTCTTTGCTTGCAGGTGTCTCTTTGGCAGTTCTAACAAGCAGGCTGGGAGCCAGCGTGATGCAGCCATCTCTCAACAGGATCTTCTCAAGGGACCTGTTACCATAGTCACTTCCATCACACAGATTTAAAAAAAACTCAATCCTGACCTTGGGGAAATGCACTCCTCCTGTTGATCTTACAGTGTTACTGGTCGCAGGGATAGATGAGAAAATAAGGCAATTGTGTGAGATTTGAGCTGACTTCTAATGTTTGTCTCAGTCAGCAGAAACAAGGTGGCTAACAGGGGAGACTGTGTTTCTGTTTTTCCTCTGCTGCCCTCAGAACATAATGAAATAGGGATGGTGATGGAATTGGATAATCTGATGGCATTGGATAATCTGAGTTCTCGCAGATGTTGAGCTTTAATGATGACAAAATTATTTCTGAGCCATATTTGAGCACATTTCGTGTGTTTTCACCTCTGGAACTGAAAGTGATTATTTCTCTTTCTTTCTCTGTGATTTTTGCATTTGTCTCAGTAGATTATAGATTGTTACAACTCTAAAACCATATAATAATGTTGAGGTGCATGCAAACAAAACACCAGTTATGTTTGCATGATTTTCTTCTGTTACTGTGCGTCCCCAGTCCCAAAGAGGCAGTTTCTCTCAACACCTATTCCCACAGCAGTGCAATGGAAGATCCACCTCTGGGAGTTCCTGGAACTGTTAGCATCCACTGCCGTTCTGATCAAGACCTGAAAACAAGCTTCACTGCATCATTATCGCTTTTCTGAATCACTTGAGGTACTAACAAAGCCTATGAGAAGCACTGTGTGCCTTCTCTTATTTCCTTTTTTTCACGATTTTGACGTCATAACTAGATGACTTAGGTGTAACTATTTATTTTCATTGTTCTAGATCTAAGATTATTATAAACTTTTTGTTTTGTTAACTCTGTGACGGAGGTTATATTTTTAGTAGTGTTTGTGTGTTGCATGTCTTGGCAACATGTAGAAAGTTTTGCATAGAGATTAAAATATTATGTCATGTTTGACCTCTGACCTCTCTCTCAAGGCCAGTAGATTATTCTGAAGGTCAAAGGGATAACAAGGCTATATAGAGCTATATATTCAAACTGCAGTTGTTTGTGCTGATAATGTTTTCAGCATACAGGGAAGGAAAAGGGGGGATTCTAAATTTAGTTTGGGCCTCTGTCGTCTTTTTCAAGGTCAAAAAAGGTCAAACTTTCAAACTTTAAAATGTCTTCTATCTTTCGAACCATGCGGTGACCTTAAGATGCGATATACATCTATAAAGAAAGTATTGTCAAGAGTAAGACAAACTGTATAAATGACAAATAATACAAAATAATTATATTCAAAATTATGCCAAGTATTTCAAAATGCATTTCAACAGGGAAAACAAAATCCTGCACTTTGTAGTGCAATAAAAACAAATGCAAACTTGTTAAAAAACTAACAAAGATGAAGAGCATATACAAAAACAAAATATTATTCCACCAACAGAAGAGGATGGATGGATGGATGGATGGATGGATGGATGGATGGATGGATGGATGGATGGATGGATGGATGGATGGATGGATGGATGGATGGATGGATGGATGGATGGATGGATGGATGGATGGTGAGCTGCCTTGGCAGCAGTTTATGTTCTCAAAGTGGCTCTTGCTTTTGTTTTGTTGGGGTTCTTTTGTGGTTGTTTTTTAATAAATGATTAATCAAATGAAACAATGCAATTAATCAAAGTTATTTTTGATCCACCTACTTAAAATTCTGGCAAAAAAACCCCAACTCATAAATACAAATGAATATTCCAGTCAAATCCAAAAGTCCAACCTTAAATCTGACAACTGCAGCCTAAAAATCAAATCTTCTAAAACTGTTTACACATAAAAGCCACTGTTTAAGCTACCAAAAGCTCAACAACATTGTCCTTTTCTCCATGTCCTATTAGGACTCGAAAGCTTTCTTCAAATTGATTAATCATATAGTTCAATATAGTATATTAGTATGCTAATATAATCATACCAAGCCAGTGAATGTAAACACAGTATTAAAATCTGGGAAAGTCTTTGGCAGAAAGTGTACACAACAGTCTGAAAGTAGAAGGCTCTATGTTCTTATAAGCATTTTGATAACATGTCAAATTTTTATTTGGACAAAGTTAAACACTGTGCAGCAGAAACAGCAGAAACTCTATTTGTAAAGTTTCTGCAACAGTCCCTGGAAAGGTCTGAGTTTTATGTCCAAATGTTGCCTGCAGTCTGCATGAGAAATGGAATTTGGGTTTTAGTCAGAACATTTCAATAAATTCATAAATAAACTGCACAAGAATGCCTTCAAAACGTCATCGGTCCTGAAGGGCTTAGTATTCAAATCAATTCAAAATTGGTCACAGACATTTGCCCATGCTATAATCACGCATATTCAAAGGCCTAGAAACATTTTACAAATATCTCAGTTTAACTGTTCAACAAAAAACACAAAAGTGTAAAAACAAAACAAAAATAGGATGGAAGAGATCTAGAGGCATGTAACATGATTTTTTTCCATCTTGGTATTCTCCATCTGTCCCATCAACACATCTCCTCTTATACAACAAAATAACAAAGTGGACTGGAAATGTTTTATTGCATATAATTCATTCATGAGAGTGCTTCCCACGCACTGAGGCAAGACTACGCTGGGAGATGGAAGGGGGGCCAATTAATTCACCTCTGAGGGCATCTGTGGGGAAATGCCAGACATGAGGCCTGTAGCCGTGACAGATCGACATCAGCTGCTAACGTCTACGACAGCTTTGTGATTGTGCAATATTCTCATTAAACCTGTACTTGAAGAACAGTTTGCTTATGAGTATTTACAGGTTTGAAATATGTGTGAAGTGAATGTTACAGTTTATTTTTCTGGCTAATTGTTATCTTAATGACAACATTTATAACAGCTTATAAGGGTGTGAAAAAACGGTGACGTGACCATTTTTTCATCAGTGCTTTTTTGTTGTTGTTGTTGTTCCTTCTAGCGTGAAATTTGAATGCTTAAAAGTAAAAATGCCATGTGTGTCAAAAGTCGTCGTAGCCAGTTCCTGTCAGTAGGGGGAAGTGTTGCATGTATATTCATTCATAGAGTCAAATCACTAGAATAGGTTTCATTCAACAACTCTGATTTCCTCTTTCTGTCTTTTATTTCCCGGATGATACACATAATACTTTATAAACACATTGAAATAATCCAACGTGATACCACAGTATAGAAGTGTAATGCTTTGTATTTCTAATTTAAGTTAAAGGTTTCACAATAATTAACTTTCCTCATTTTTCCTCATTTCTTGTTTTGTGTATAAACTAAGTTTGCACTAGTGTTAGTTTAAGTGGCACTGGTGTAAGTTTTCCACTGTTATTGACCGTATGTACTTAAAATACAAAAGATACTGTATACTGTGTCCTTACAGCTTATAAATTCATTCTACATTTGGTTAAATTAATTCCACTGATGCTCTAAAAGATGAAGAGATCAAAGTGGACATAATGTCTAGCCAGACACAGTAAGTGTTATTTGTTTTACTTTGTAAAAGTAAACTAAACTAAAAAATAAATAAATAAAAGCAGTTTATGTTCTAGCTCATTTTCCTCATTTTCAGCTTTGAACTATGTGTAAATGCGTCTTCACACAGCGGCTCATTTTACAGCCACTCGCTCCACAGTCTGCTCGCTAATTAGCCTATCTCTGTGGCTGTATGTGTTTCTCTGTGTGGAACAAACCAAACAGGCGCATCGTTTGAAACCATTCATCTCCGCTCTCTCGCTCTGCTGTCATGGCAACCGTGTATGACTGGCACGAAACACACTGCAGTTTTCTGAGCTTTAGTCCGCGCGGACGGTTCAGCGTACTCTCGGAAAGATGAGTAAAGAAACCAAGGAAGCAGGGCAACCACAGACTGCAAGGTGAGGCAGGGAGCCCGAGGGTATTTACGCTAATTGATTTATTGGCGTACGCGCCAACTGTTGATGCACCCTGTTAACAAACTGTCCGTCGTTTATTTGGATTAAGAGATGCTGGACAATTTAGGAAAAAAAGTCCCATCTCTACATAGGCCCTACTGCTTTATTTATTCGGCAAAGCTGTCCTCTTTGCATGAGCCTATTTTCCACTGCAGAAACTTTCCAGGGACCGTGAACCTTTGGGGGGATTCACTTCGTTTACATGGCTGGAACTGGATACAAATAAGTTAATCTAAAGCACTCATAAATAAACATACAGTCCATGAAACAGAAACACATACCTGCCACATAGAGCAGGTGTATAAGAGACATGGAGATGGCCAAGTTATAGGTACTAGAAAAAAGAAGCACCCCTGATCTGGACAGGGCATCCCAGAGCTTGTTATTCTTGCATAATTTGCCCATACTTTTATTGTGCTATTCCTTATATTGTGCTATTCATTGTATCTTAATATATTGTATTGCTAATAGTTTAGTCTGTTTTTGTTTTTGCTTTTGTTTTTCTTAATGTTACTGGACTGGAGCAACCATAACCCAAATAATTTCCCCAGGGATTAATAAAGTATTCTGATTCTGATTCTATTTTAAATAATCTTGAGCAATTTTAAAACAATCCCCATGTGGATTTTATTTGTTATAGTTTTCTTCATTTTCATTGTATCATTAAAATGTGTGAAACTGTTTTCTGCTGAGTGTAAAGGGCTTGGTTTTTTGCAGCTTTTTTTCTGTTTTCTCTTTACAGGAAGCTGTCGCTGCATCCCTTAGCAGTGCCCCTGTTTCCCACTGCAAGCAAATACCTGCAGGAGAAATTGGACCAGGCTGCATATGACATGCACAGAAAAAGAGTTAAGAGAAAAGTCTTTGATTTTTACATTTTTTTAAAAAACATTTGTCATCATTTTCCCTGTTTGCCCATATTCTAAATGTCTTGACCTTAGGTTGTTTGGGGGGGTTTTTGTTACAAACTAATCTACCTTTTTGTTTTATACAGTTGTTTTAAAGTCAGGATAATCACGGTTTACCGCCTCAGACAGACATGTATGTGGTTTTTTCCCCCAAGGTGATGACAGCAAATCCAGTGGTAAACACGGGACCACCAAAGACATATAGTCACCTCACTCCCAAGCAGAAGAATCACAAGGTTGTCCTTTGAGTGAGAAAACATAAGAAATTTAAATGAATAATTAGAATCACAAAATTATTTTTACCTCCAGTCAGTGTAGAATAAAGTATTGTGAAGCCTGAAGTGATCCAATGTAATAACAATGTTTTAGAGTGACTAAAACACAGTTTTTACATACATGTAGTTAGAATAACCTCCTGTAAATGTGACTGTTTCTAATCACATTTTGTTGAATTAAGACTGAATCGCTGAGGATGCTGGAGATTCAGAGAGAAAACAATAGGCTTAGAGAGAATATATCACATATTATGAGCACACCTGGAAGAGTCGACAACTGGAATTTCTATGAAAAGAAAAGGTCAGTTAAGTTTCGTAATAACGGTGTCAGAACAATAGGGTTTTCAAAGAAATAAGGCGGCTTAATTGTGCTTTCTTTTTCTTCAATATAGCCCTGGGAACAAAAATCAGCAGCTGGAAATGCTCAGAATTGCCCAAGAGAATCAAAGGATCCAGCTTAAACTGAGCCAGTGCAAACCTTTCTATGTGAGGGCTTGGCACGAGGATTGGCTCAAAACTACCGAAGTGATGGAAAGAATTAGTCACTATCCTCATGACAGAGAAAATCAGCAAAAGGTGTCCTTTTCTTTCTTCCTTAAAGCTGCATTGCATTCCTTAACTTCTATGCTCTATATGCTTTTGTTTCACACTATATGTACAAATCAGATAAAAATGTGAACACCTGATCTCATGTGTCACTGCTAGGGACAAGAAAAAAGCAGCAAGGTAAGCAGGAAATGTGGTGCAAAGCAAAAGAAGAAAAACGAGCAACAAGGAAGAGGATACAGGAACACAGATACCTTTAAAACAAATGCACTACCAAATGAGAAAAGGAATGAAAGAAAGAAATCACAAGATACACCCTAAAATTCAAAAGAAATCAATTAAAGCAGTCATTCTATTGACAAGTCACATGTTTTTGATGTATTTAAAAATGCCAAGGACTCCTAATAAACCTAAAAATAAAAACAGGAAAAATGTTAATGCAGTATTTGTTATTCTGTGATTAGGTAAGCAATTTTAAATGCAGTTTTCTTTTTCCTTTTTTCATATTGTTACTTTATTTGTATTTCATTTTATCCTGACTTCATTCTATTATATTTTTACTTTCAGAATACTTCTTACATTATTAAGATATTTGTTTAGTCATTAGTGTTTAAAATGTATTTCTCTTTTATCCCTATACCATTCTGCCGATTTATTCTATTTGTTATGCATGTATTGTGTTTATTTAACTGCTGTAAGATGAAAGGTGTTCCTGTTGTATCTGTCTTCACTGTTGTTAATGTGATGACAAATAAAAACAGGGGAAATACACTGAAATAACATATATTATTGTTGTTGTTGTTGTTGTTGTTGTTGTTGTTGTTGTTGTTGTTGTTGTTGTTAGGTTAGGTGGCCCGGGGGCCAGGAGCGTCAGCGTGGAACTTTCTATCACGACGTAGTTTCCTTACGGAACGGTTTAGCGGAGCACTCATTGCAGAAAGAAGCCGCGGGTTTGATTTTACGCAGCTAGCGAGATCTCACGTAGTGTTTTAGTGCATTGCTTCCTCTGCTTCTTAGAATGACACACTTGTGATAGTCAGAACTTTTGACAGTCCACTTTTAAAAAGTCAAAATGAACCTCGACAGACTCAGAAAGCGAGTGCGGCAATACATCGATCAGGTAGGAAAAAAATATTAGTTTCTGTGTTGCTAGCTTACGCTAGCTTTTTTTTTTTTTTTTTTTTTTTTTTAGCACGTTTGGTGTCAGTGGTAACGAACTCTTGCTGTTTTCCTCTTTAACAAATAACAGCCAGTGAGCAGCTTGACATATATTTTGGAGACTGATGCGGTGCCTTTGTGTGTTTGTTTACAGCAACAGTACCAGAGTGCTCTATTTTGGGCCGACAAGATAGCATCTCTCTCTCACGGTGAGCAAATTACGGTAGTTCTAATCTGTCTGTTAGAGTAGCATTACTTAACCTGTCAGCAAAACTAATGATGGTGTGTGTGGTGCTTCATGGGAAGTGGTTACGTTTTCCTGTTACGTTGCAGCTGAAAGAAAGTTTTACTAGCGGTCTGGGCGGATAACAGATTAGCATCCTAGCACATCTTCATTGGTGTGAAACCTGCCAGCGATAACTTCCTAACCTCTAAAACTGATAACCCTATCGACTTTGTTTACATACAGAAGATCCCCAGGATATTTACTGGCTTGCTCAGTGCCTTTATCTGACCTCACAGTACCACAGAGCCTCCCATGCCCTCCGTTCACGTAAACTTGACAAGGTGCGTTGCGTGAGTGTTGAAAAGTGGGTGATTGCCTTTATAACCGTGTTTAGTACGGGGGTGGTGTATGTTAGAGTTAAACTGTTTGTCATAAAAAAGTCAGCAGCATAATGTCAGACCAAAGTTTTAAACATCTCTTGTCTTCTCTTTAACAGCTGTACGGAGCTTGTCAGTATCTTGCTGCAAGGTGTCATGTAAGTAAATGGAAGATGCACAACATGCCAGTTGTTATAGCCTTTTCTGCAATCTTCTAAATTGCAGATAATCGATTAGATCTGTCATTTTTAATGCTTCTTATTTGTTTCTGCTTTTTCTAGTATGCTGCCAAAGAGTTCCAGCAGGCCTTGGATATCTTAGATGCAGAAGAGCCAGCAAGCAAAAAGCTTTTGGACAGGAGTGGAAAGGAAGACAATGAGACATCAGAATCAACCAAGGATTGGGACATGTCCCCTGCTTCTGTAAGTCTGGGTTGCCATGTGGTGTGTATGTTTAATGAGTTATATTTTTAAATGATTTGACCGCTCATTATATCACAGCGGAGTTGTAGATAGAAAGCCCTGTACTGCCCTATATTGCACCTTAATTTGTTTTTATATAATTGCGTGGAATGAGTCTTGAGTTGAATGTTTTTAATAGGCAAAAAATACATAAATAAGTAAATGACGAGTTAAATTTTTTCTTCTTTTTTTTTTTCTGCTGATCTGAAACTTGATCCGATCTGTGACGAAAAAAACATGATCCGGTCCAAACCGTGAGACTTTTGATCCGTTGCACCACTAGTATACAGTGGAATAAACAGTTACTGATGTGTAGTAATGACAGAGAGTAAGAGGAAGAAGCTCCTCATCATTCTCTCTGTTTTGGCCTTAAGGGAGCAGAAGCGCTTCCCAGACCTCAACAGTGAGAAGAGTCCATTGTTGGGATGGGAGAGATCCCTCATAATCTTCTTGGCTTTGGTCTTGCACCGCTTAGTGTAGTTAATTGCTGTATGTGTGACGATGTTCTTGCAAACTTTCATTCAGATTGGCCCACCTGTTAGGGAGGAGATGGAGGTGCATACAAACATACATAACAGTAAGAAGATAGTTGATCTTGTTGAGGACTTTAGGAATTTTCGTAAAGCCCCTTACTTTTTAGCTGCGGACAATATTCTACAATACTGACTTAGTGTTATGTTTGTGGCCTGATCACATGTAGTAACCAGTTATATTGTAACCTGTTTGGGTATGCTTAGAAAAAGACACTTAACGTTGAGATAACTGAGTGTTAGATTATTGTATAAAATAGTGCTGATTGCATCCTTTGGACATGCTCTGCCAGCTGGCGTGGTCTTTTCACATGACCTCACGAGGGAAAATTGAATACAGAGGAGACGGCGTCAACTTCAGCTCAGCTTGTCAGTCTGTTAAACTGCTGGAGCACCTGACTCAAGCACACTCTCCTTCGCACAGACATCATTTACAAAAGTATTTAACAACTAACCAACAACGAGAAACCATTTGATGCTTAAGAGACACAGAGTGACAGTAGGCAGTATAGCTTTGGTTTTTTAACATGAAACTAATTCTTTCAGCCAGGGGCCATATAAAAATGACACCCTGAGACTGCTTTTTAGTTTTAGCTTTCTTTTTTTCCACTGTGATATTGTTTCTGTCACTATTTAGCTAATATGAACTAATTTTAGTCTGTTAGCAGCAATCAACCTAGTGAAGTCACAGTCTGTACTGGACGAGATGGTGCTAGACATGCTCTAAAAACAGTCACTTTTAACTTAAAACACTTATTTTTTGTAATTCCAGCTTCACAGACAGTGTTAGATTTGTGACAGTCAATTAGAGCAGGGCTCCATGGTGGAAATTACCTTAATACATGTAGAGTTTCATATCCAGTTTAAGTAAAAGTGAAATAACTGCTTAACAATTTAATTTAACAAACATAATCGAGCCTTGTAACTCTCCAGGAACTGAAACTGAGAAATATTTTCTATCTGCGATGGTGTATCTTGGGTTGCTCTTCTTTCCTACCATGTAAACATCTTCCATTTCCATTCATCGTTTGCTCTTCCTGTGTTATTGAGTACAACTAGTGAGTGCAGCGAGCGGTGCTCAGTTGAGTCATTTGCTCACTTTTGGTTTGCACATCACCAGCTGATAGTATCTTCTCTTATGTCTACACAGCTAGGTTATACTTAATAGTATATTTGTACCTTTTGTGAACCACATTTTCTGTTTCCACCTTTAGCGAAAACCATTTTCATGTGCAGTGAAAGAAGCGTTCGGGAAGGGTTGAAACATTTTAGCACAAACAATGTCCCCCAGACTCTGTAACTCTCCTCCTTTGGACTTGAGATTAGTGAATTCTATAATCTATTTTAAAAACCAGTTACCTATGCTCAAGTTCCTCAATAAGCACCCACACTTCAAACAAATTAAGAATGATCAAGGTCTTCAAACACGTATTGAGGCATGAAGGATCCTTTGTACCAGTGAGTTATGTCCCTGTGCAATCCACACAAATTCTGTTTGTAGAGAAATAGCATAAATTGTTCTTTCCTTCAGGATGTGAGAATTATCTCAAAATGCTGTCCAGTGTTGTTGTGTATGGAGTATTAACACTCTATGAATTTATGTCCAGTGTCATAGACTCAACCTTTCTTTCTATTCATCTTTGCTCCCAATGAAATATTTCAGATCAGCAGCTCCATCTGCCTCCTGCGGGGTAAGATCTATGATGCCATGGATAACAGACCACTGGCCACCTCCAGCTACAAAGAGGCCTTGAAACTGGATGTGTACTGCTTTGAAGCCTTTGACCTTTTAACGTCCCACCACATGTTGACTGCACAGGAAGGTGAGACTCTGTGGCCAGCGTGTGCACTAAGAATTCCATTTTGTGCACATTAATGCCATAATAATTCCAGTAGTTTATAACAACGCTGTACGTTTTCATCTTTCAACAGAGAAGGAGTTCCTCGACTCCCTTCCTCTGAGTCAACAGTGTACTGAGGAGGAAGAGGAGCTGTTACACTTCCTTTTTGAGAATAAATTAAAGAAGGTAAGGGGTTATGCATTTAGTTTAACAACTGGATTTTAACTGTGAATTTATAAAGTTGGGGGTATTTTTTCCCCCTCTTTTCAAGGATTGCAACCAAAGGCCCAACGCTAACAGTGAATTTATGATTAAGGATATTTTTTGTGATATCAGCTCACTGGTTTGCCATTGCTGATAACAAATTATAGAAAAATGATCTCTATGCAGTTATTATAAGCATGAGTGTGTAGAGTGACTGTTGTCTGTTGTTGCTGTGTGATGGTTTTGTCTGTTTTCACACCATCTCACATTTTAACCTTGCTATGTGCTTTCACAGACATGAATTTGACACATGCTCTCTCTGCTTTCCTCTGCAGTATAACAAGCCCAGTGATTTAGTGGTGCCAGAGATGGTCAATGGTCTTCAGGACAACTTGGATGTCGTCGTGTCTCTTGCTGAAAGGCATTATTATAACTGTGATTTCAAGATGTGCTACAAACTCACATCAATGTAGGTGTCCCAGGGTTTTCATTTAGTAGTAGCAGACTTAGTGCCACTGTAGAATCTAAGAAAATGAAATCTAGCTGTAGATTTTGCTCTTTAACTACGCTAGATTATATTTGTATACATTTAGATTTATGAATGACTAGCAAATACATTTTTTGTGACTTCTGATTTTGGTGATGTACCTGAAGTACACCTGTTTTGATTACAGGGTAATGGTTAAAGACCCCTTCCACGCCAGCTGTTTGCCAGTCCACATAGGAACACTGGTGGAGCTTGGAAAAGCAAATGGTAAAATATATACACGGGTTTATTCATACAGCATGTTTAGTTTGGTTCCCCTGAATATCAGTTTAATGTTTTTGTTTTGTTTTTGTCCGTGCAGAGTTGTTTTACCTCTCACACAAACTTGTAGACTTATATCCCAACAACCCAGTAAGTTTTTTTTTCATTATTTGATCTGTTATACATTTTTTTCCCCCAATTATTTTGCTGATAACTAAAAACCTTTTAACCAGGTGTCTTGGTTTGCTGTGGGTTGCTACTATCTCATGGTTGGCCATAAAAACGAACATGCTCGACGATACCTCAGGTATTTATGTTGCCTCTTAAAGAGAAATCCATCCTTTTTGTTACAAAAAAAAAAAGTTACTGACAGTTTATGTTCTGGTCTCTCAAACATATTTGCTGTTGTACATCTCCTTAAGCAAAGCCACCACTTTGGAGAGGACTTACGGTCCTGCATGGATTGCCTATGGGCATTCCTTTGCGGTGGAGAGTGAGCATGACCAAGCCATGGCTGCCTACTTCACTGCTGCTCAGCTGATGAAAGGGTAGGTTGATGATTGATGTGTCAGAGAATGATCCATACGCATGTAAAATGTTTGTCTGTATGTAGCTGCGGTTGGTAAAGAATTTTGTTAAAACTTTAATTACAAAAGAGTCAAATGTTTCTATCATGTCCTTTAAAAACCTCAGCAGTATCCAAGCATAATGCCATCCAGGTTGTGTTGAACATACATATATTTTTGCTGTATTTTTGCCAGATTACATGCTGAGAGCCACGAGTATAAAAGCATTTCCTGCTATTGACAAGAAAAAAATATTGGCTTAAATGTCTGCAGCCATTTTTGCAACCTTTTATTTGTGTGTTTGTGGTGTTGTTTTGGGGTCATTGTGACATTCCTGCTTTACATTCATGCTTAAGTGCATGCTTTTGACTCCTTGAATCTTTCTAGACTATAATGGTGACTAAGAAACACAACATACTGTCACATGTAAAAGTCAGGTCATGTTATTGTTGAGTATTCTGTGTGCATTGACGTGCTTGTAAAACATGAGATGAGGATAGATTCAGCTTTCCTGTTTCCTGTACTCTGTTACACAGGTGTCACTTGCCCATGCTCTACATTGGGTTGGAGTATGGATTAACCAACAACTCCAAGTTAGCAGAACGTTTTTTCAGCCAGGCTCTTAGCATTGCTCCAGAGGACCCATTTGTCATTCATGAAGTGGCAGTGGTTGCATTTCAAAATGGAGAGTGAGTATGACGGCACAAACACCCTTAAACTTTTTGTTGGACACATTTAGGATAAATGTTGTCATCAGCAAATGGATATTGGTATCATAAACTGTATAGAATGGATGGGTGTAATTACGCTCATGTGTCCTGTTGGTCTGCAGCTCTGCTTCGGTTTACAAATTCAAACAAACACTGTGGTATGAACGAGAGTTAAAAATGGCCCAAATTCTTTCATCTTAAATAAAATGATCAGTGTGGCTGCTCTTCTGGGTGTTACAGTAGAGCTTAACCACCCAAGCATCTATGAAAAAGAGGATTTAAGAAGTTTAACAGTTACAAAATTAGCTCAGCAGTTTCCACCTGAAGATGATTATACCATGTTCTGATTGAGTGATTTCTAAAAAGCTCAAATGTGCTGTTCTGGTATCACTTCAGACTTGAATGAAGACAGAAAACTAAACAACAGCAATGTTTGTACATTGAAGTTGATCTAGGTGGTAGCTAGCTACAAAGCTATGTAGCTAATTAGGATATTAAAAACACATTAGCAAAGTAGTGATGGAGGATGAACATTAACTTTTTCTACTTCAATAAAACTTAATGTGAGGTTTCCCGGTGGGCAAAGAAAATGCAATCATAGGGCAGGTAAAGACGCTTAAAACAAACTCCAGTCAACAGAACATCTGTAATGATCCATCCACAGCACGAGGTTAGACATCAACATTTTTGTGCGTGTTTTGCATTACTTCCTTTGGAAAATTGCTAAACCTCAGCTTAATCTACCCATTCAAACAGCCTAAAAATGTGATGCACATGAATAGCCGACAATGATCAGAGCTTATTTTTAGAGGGTGTTTATATTAAATTAAACAAAGATGTAAAGCATTACAGCACATTTAAAGGACGACAGCCTTAATGAACAGAGTAGGAGCTTGGCCCCGTAAGCAGGTTTTGGTGCGTCACTTAACAAGCAGATAATTAAATGAGGTAAATTTAGCAGCTAGTTACCAAGTTTTGCTGCCTTTGTGAGCACCCAAGTGTACACGTACACACATACACAGATATCATTTAATTATGCATTATTTTAAGCTTTAGTTCATTGAAGTTGTCTAAATCATGTACAGTTGTCATGAAGGGGGAGTTTATGGACAAATTGCTTTTTGTGACCTTTTGTTCTGTAAACATGCGAGTTTCAACTGTAATGTTGGAAATCACTGGACCGTGACAACAATTTTGGAACCAGCCTCAAGTAGCCATCTGAGGAAGTCGTTGCATAACGTGTGTTTGCATTTATGTAATCTTGGTTTTTATACAGTCTTGGTATTTAAGTACAGTGTAGGAACCATGTAAGAGATCTAAGAGATGTTGCAAATTTGAGTAAATCCTAATGTATAGAGTGCACTGTTGTCATGTGTTAGTACACAGATTGCAGACAGTTATTTAGTTGCTTTCTAAGAACATTTTTGCTGTTTCAGCTGGAAGACAGCAGAGAAGTTGTTTCTTGATGCACTGGAGAAGATCAAAGCCATAGGGAATGAGGTAACAGCTGATTGTTTTAACTGATACCATCAATGTGATCCATGTCTTGAAAACTTAAGTCTTTGCAATATTTTTGTAATTTTGTTTTTTTAATTAAAGGTTACTGTGGACAAGTGGGAGCCTCTGTTAAACAACTTAGGTCATGTATGTCGGAAACTGAAGTAAGTACTACTTAATTACATCAAGACTGTATTTGCAGACTGTGTTATGTCTCATTGCCATGGTACATGATACGCTCAAAGTTGATTTTATAGTTACTGATTAATTTCGCTACATATAAATTGGAAAATTATATAGCTGTTGTTATTCCATCAGCAAACATAGAAATGGAAAGTTTTGTAATCATTTTAAATGCACTATTTATGACATGTAAGGCCTGCTGATGATGTTTGGCTCACTCAGTGAGTAACAGCTTTGCATGTTGCTGTGTTTGTTTCCTTAGAAAGTACGACCAGGCTCTGGAGTACCACCGTCAAGCTCTGGTGTTGATCCCTCAGCACGCCTCCACCTATGCTGCGATAGGATACGTGCACAGCCTCATGGGTGACTTTGAAAGTGCTATTGACTACTTCCACACGGTAAACTTTAAAGGGATCCGTTGGTTTTGTTCCTTGTTTGTCTTTTAGTAAGAGGCACTCACAGGGAGTTGGAGTTCCTGTGGGTTCTTAACAGTCTGAAACAAAGTTACTAAAATGAATCTCTCATAAGATTACTGTGTTACTGGTATTTTAGGTAGCATTTTTAGTAGGAAAGAAGGAATAATGTATAGCCTATGAGATTTTATTTTATTTTTTTTTTTAGTTAACCAAACACGTACACCAAAAAAAGTACACAAGAATAATCTGACATAAACTATACACCGTCTAGATATCGTACAGGTTCACTTAAAATATAAAATGACTTGGCTCCAAAAATTTGACTTCTATCACAAGTTAATAAGATAAAGTAGCTATATTATAGTTGCATCTTAAAAAGTATAATATTGCCCAATGCAGAGAGGTATTTTTGATTTAGCAGTGACTTTGTTTTGGGGGTTTTTAAGCCACAGATATAATGCATGACTTTGATCAATGTTTGGTTTTAATTCTTATTTTAGCTCTTGAAACGTTCATTTTAATTCTTTATTTGTTGTTGAGGGTGCTGTCCAGAATACTAGCAGCCATTAAAATCACATAATTGTATTATTAGCACATAAAACATAGTCAAAACAATCTGTTTTTATCATTTAAAAAAAAGGGTTAAAGTAGTTTGTTGGGGGGTTTTTGTCTTTCTTTGGCAGGCACTGGGACTGAAAAGGGATGACACTTTCTCTGTGACGATGCTTGGCCACTGTATCGAGATGTACATCGGTGACACTGATGCATATATAGGTTGGTTTCAATTTTGGAAAATATTTTCACATTTCTTATGTCTCATATAAAGTAAATTGTTAAAGAATTTAGCTGTAAAAAATATTCATAGTCACCTTTTTTTTATTATCTAAAAGGGTATTTCCTTTGTGTGAGATTAGGCACCTTCTTAGGAACCTTGTATTTGTGATGCCACCATAGACAATAAAAGGGTCTGGAGGCTAGCTGTGGTTGCAAAAAGACTTTCTCAGGAAAAGCATAATCTTCTCTAATATTCTCCACTGAAATCCAAAGCTATCTGCAGCAATATATTAATAGCACTATAGACTAAAGGGGTAATTATAAAAAAATAGATTTGGGCTTTAACTGTCCTTTTAAGTCTGCGTAATTGTAATTACATGAGTGATATCTGCCTCAGAAAATGAAGTCTTCCTGTTTGTTTCTGCTAAGGCACAGACATCAACGATAAGGTGCGAGGCAACTTGAACACTCCAGCGCTGATGAAGATGCTGAACACCTCAGAGCCTGATGACCTTCTAGCCACTCCGAGATTGGAAGACACTAGCATCATGTCTTTGGAAACGCCTATCCCAAATCAGGACAAGATGATGCTGGAGACGCCGCTTCGGCTCTCGTTAACCCTGGAGTGTGACATGTACGAGAGCGACGTGATGTTAGACACCCTATCAGACACCAGCACGTGATCTCTGCCACGAGGTGGAACTGTCGTGGCAACAGGGTGGCATAGGTTCACATATCCATGCCCAAGGACAACACAAAACCTTAGCACCTGCTCTTTACCAAAGGCTTCCTGAGGTTTCCCCGTCTTGTGCATAGTATTGTTGTTTCTCTAAGCAGCAAAACACAGAAGAGGCAGTTGTGAACATTATTAACATGAGTAAGTATAGATTAAATCTGATACGGCACCTGCTGTATTGCATATTATGTTTGCATGAATGCACTTTAAAAGGGGAATACCTTGGTTAAGGTGCTTAGTACGTGGCCTAGCAAAGGCACAGCACTGGACCTTGGGTTAAGACACTGGGATCATGTGTTCCTATGACACTTGAATGAATAGGGGAAAGAAGCCACACGCCTCACGTCATAAATTAAAGACTACAGTTCCTGTGGCAGCGCCCCCACCCCCAATGCTTAACCTGTGGATTTTCAACTTGAATAAAGAGCCAGCTAACAACAAGCCGTTTTTGGTGGGGGAAAGCGTTTTGATTATTCTTTCAAGAAACAATGCATTTATCTTGAAATAAAGAAATGTTGAATAACACCTAATCATTTCTTTTTTTAATTATTACTATTGATTTCAAAAATCTACTAAACACAGTTGGTTCGGTGAATAATAATGAGAAGTTTTTAAATATTTTTCTTTTTCTACACATTTGTTTACTAAGTTGTCAAAGCTGAAATGTTGTAGATTATACGTTTGGTGGTTGAAAGAGTTCTTTGCAACTTAACACGAAAATTTGTTTGCTCATAAATGTGTTCAACTGAACCACTAAACAGAGAGATTTGAAGGAACAAAACACATTTTATTGTGTGGTTTTTGACACCTCGTCATTCACAGCTGAGAATGGTGGTGTTTGCAAACAGTAGGGACAAAATGAAACCTGGTATCACAAAATTAGAAGTAGGAAACATTTGGCTTGTTTTTCTAGTAACTTCTCTAAAAAGCAACAGCTTTTGTTTTCTCCATATATATATTTAGCTCTGTGGAATAAAAAAAAAACAAAAACCATTGTGGGTGAGAAGTGTTTAAAACTTTTAAAAAGCTGATTGGAAAGGCAGGAATCTGCTGCAGATCAACAGCATTGAACTAACCTGCAGCATTGAGCAGCCTCTCACGTGTCTTATTCCAGTTAAGGAGAGGGGTGGGATCTCTGAGCTCGAGTGAAAACACCGAACTTGTCTCCATCGCTTCTCTGAGAGCCACAGGACAGATAGGGTTGTGCTATTTACCGTGGGGTCCTTCTGTTCAATGGAGAGCGTGGAGAGATGGGCTGCACTCCAACTAAGTCAACCGGCATTTACACCCACGATAAGGTCTGCCGGGACTTGGACACCTGCTCCACTTTTGTCCCCAGCATGAAGAGCTCAGAGTCGACACCAGAGGGACCTCGGCTGTGTGCAGAGACCAGAAGCAGCAAGGAAACCTTCCTAAGTAGTGAGTGTGCTGCCAACCTAAGTTCAGTGCTGAGTTAAAGAAAAAAAACTTGTTTGTACTTGGAAAGAATAAAAGTACTTGTTTATAAAAATAGGTTTGAAAAAGTGTGAGGTTTATTCCACTGTGGACAAATTCGCCAGTTTGCCGTGTGCACATCCATGCCGAGTCCGATGTGAAGAGATGGCTTTGTTGACCTTTTTGCAGTTCCCTGTCGAGACATCCACGGGCGGTCAGCGAGCCAGTCTTCCTGCCATGAATCGTGGAGTTTTGCGGGCAGCTCATCGTCTGCGAGTCAGTGCGACATGAAGCCCACCTCGGGATCCTCACAGTGACACCGAAAGAGCCTGTCTTATAGAGTTACATACACACTGCGTGAGTGGGAGTGTGTAATTATTGCAAGAACTGTTTCTTACGTACTTTTCGGTACTGATTAAAGACCGTTGTGGATGCTTAAACTAAATAAATGCGTTTTTCAACCAAGTGGATAGTTTCCCTTGTTTATTTATAAAATTGTTTATTTCTATTATTTTAGTTGTTTTGCTTTTTTTTTATTTTAGTTTTTAAATTTTCTTTTCTTTTCTTTCAGTTGTTGACCAAGCTAGAACAACAGCTCCATACAGGGAAACTACGTAAACTTCATACCATAAAACCGCTTAAAAACAGAGAGAGAGACTCCAAAAAGGCTATAAAAGCGATAACAATGTTTGTTGATTAAATAGTTTGCCGCCTGTTCTTTCGGCCTTCGGGATATCAAAGCTGTCTTTTCCAGCCTCTGTCCGCTCGCGACATCACTGTATTCTCGCGAGCACTCGGTGGCTTAACGCGGGCGAAGAGAAGGGAGATGGAGAGAGATGCGGTCTGAAAAGGACCAGATGACCGTGGGCAAGGAGAAAAGCGTCGTCGAGATACAGTTTAGGGACATCCCAAGAGAGCAGGAAAACACTTCCGGCAACCCTAAGCAGAAAGAAGAGAAGAAAGAGGTGTTTACAAAGGTGGGTAGCTGAGCTTTTGAACCGTGTCGCATTGTTTACGCTGCTTGGGGGGGCCGTCATGGAGGAGACGCGGAGGGATCGTTTCAGCACCGCGGACAGCGACGAGAGTTTGAGGCAGTGGATTCACGACGATCCCGTGGATTCACCCACTTACAGCCTCCTCTCAGCTTACATGTCACGTTTAAGTCTGATTTCATTTCATGTAACGACTCTTCACGTTGGTATTTTATGATGACATTCCCATGTAACGTTCAACGGAATGCAGAATACGACTGCTGGCGATTCTCAAAACTGTCTCCGATACACTTCTTGTTTTCAGCATGCATGCCCAGTAACCCCACTTTTAGGCCTTAATATCATTCCCGTGTTCTTTGAATGTAAGAATTGCTGCAGCAGACACTCAGTAATTGTTTAGTGTGTTGGCTCCCATCACTGCTAATGTTTTATTACATCGCTATATCGTGTTTGAGCCTGTTTAAATTCTTTGTTGAGTTAATATTTTCATAGTTTCAATGACTGCGCATTTGCCTCAAGTAGCTCTTTGGTGTCAAGTTTTGAACAACATGAGTTTATATGGAGGGGGTTTTTGGGGTATGTATATGTTGTGCCTTTGTAAAGTTGATGGATTTATTTATCTTACTGTATTTCTGTGTAAAACAAATGTTAAATAAAAATAACAAACATGCAAACATGCTTATAGGTGGTGATTCGAAGGCTCCCACCCAACCTGTCAAAGGAGCAGCTAGAAGAGCAATTGAGTCCACTTCCATCTTATGACTACTTTGAGTTTTTCCCAGCAGATCAAAGGTATCAATATTTTCTGAACTAGGTGATTAAAAGTTCTGTTTTCTTACAAATGTAATTATGAAATTTTGGGATGCCATTTTCTCTTCACAGTCTGTACCCCCACCTGTTCTCCAGAGCGTATATCAATTTTAAAAACCCTGAGGATATCCTGCTGTTTAGGGACCGATTTGATGGCTATGTCTTCATAGACAACAAAGGTACTTCTTGCCTGCTTTTAACACATTTTAACTTTATTGTCGCTGCATCACTGTTGGCACACAGGGCCACATTATCCTGCTATGTTAAATGCAAATAAAAGCATGTTTGCTTTACGGTTACAGGATAATCTTTATGGGCAAAGAGGTCACTTTAAAACTTTTGTTGCCATTGTTACTATCTGATAGCTAGTCTGTCAGTGATGGGCTGCTTTCTGTTTCAATATTTATTCAGGCCAAGAGTATCCTGCAGTCGTAGAGTTTGCTCCCTTTCAAAAGATTTCGAAGAAGAAGCTAAAGAAAAAAGATGCCAAAGCTGGGAGCATTGAAGAAGGTAAAATACATTAGAGTCTGTCCTGCTCTAAAGCTGTCCTAAATACAGTTTGTCATTCTTACATGGGTTTAGGATGTTCAGAGAATCAAAAGTGTTTAAATAGGACACATTTAGGTCAGAACTTGTTAATTTAGTATCTGTTCCATTCTGGGTCAGATCCAGAATATAAGCGGTTCTTGGAGAATTACTCCTGTGACGACGAGAAGTCTATGGCCAACCCTGAGACACTGCTAGGAGAGATAGAGGCCAAGACCAGAGAGCTCATAGGTACAGTAAAATATCTTCATGTGTCCATCTGCCTACTAATAGCGTACCACAGATTTTTATATATTGATTAACTGATTCTATTGTTTCTTGATTTTAGCCAAACGGACGACACCGCTGCTGGAGTACATCAAAAATAAGAAAATTGAGAAACAGGTAGGAAGGCGAAGCTATCTCCAAAGTGTTTTTGAAATGTGAAACATCTATTTCAAGCTGTCCCATCTTCCTCGACAGAGAATAAGAGAGGAGAAGAGAGAGGAGAGAAGAAGAAGAGAGCTTGAAAAGAAGCGGCAAAGGGAGGAGGAAAAGAGAAAGCGGCGGGAGGAGGAGAGACGCAAGCGAAAAGAGGCAGAAAAGCAGAAGAAATTGTCTGACAAAGACATTAAAATTAAGGTAGCCAGTCAGCATAAAAATGTCATTAAATAACCATTGTTGTTTAGATCATGCAGTGGCGTGTAGACATGGAGTTTTTTCTGTATTATTTGTGCTCCTTCAGCTCCTTAAGAAAAGTGACCGGGATGATGATGTGGATTCAGACCGAATGAAGGACAAGAGTGACACTGGAGAGACAGACAGAGGCAAATGGGAGAAAACTGGAGGACAAATAAAGTCAAAGGACCCCAAAGACAAGTAAGGACTGTGAAATCATTCAGACATGTTGACTGGTTTTGATTTTGGCTGACAGAATTAGATCACTACTAGTTAAAATACGGCACCCCTATGGACAGTTTTCAGACATATATATGTACCAAAACATAAATCAATACCGTAAATATTTTGATTGCATTTAACATAACATATTAGCCGCAATATTTTATGTATTCTAAAGGACAATCATTGATCTTTGTAGCATTAATATACAGTTAATAATTACAAATTGTATTGCAGAAAAACCAAAAAATACTTTTAAAAACCTTCCATGATGTCTTATAATGCAAATCTTTTGCAACTAGCATCCTGGTGTCTAACCTGGTGTTTCTGCAATCTATATTCTGACCACTAGAGGTCAGCCTGAGAGTGACAAGGAGCAGCGAGAACAGCATGGGCGCAGGCAGAGAGATAAGGATCACCGTGGGAAAGATGAAGAGAGGAAACGACAGAGGCATCACTATGAGTTTGACAAGTTCATGCGGCGGAAGGATGAGACCAAATGGGGGAAGGGCTACTGCCAGGACCGAGCAAAGAAAGAAGGACACCATCATGGCTATTCCTACTGTCCTGACAGTGGAGACAAGATAGGAAAGGAGGAGAGAGAGGACCTGGGTAACAGGAAGGAACGCCTCCGAAACAAGGTGAGCGAGAAGGTGAGCATGAGAATGGGGAGAAGGCGATCGCTGATTGTTTCATCACTAATTTGTTCATCTGTGTAGACTTGTTTCAGATATTGATTTATGTGTGACTGTCTCCATCTGATAGTAGGCCAGCTTATGTTTCTTCCAAGCAGGCCTGTGAAAACACTATTAAATGCATCATAAACAAAGATATCATCAGTGGGTTTTTCAACTTTTTTTTTTGCTCCTGCCAGACTCTCAGACCTGTGAAACCCACACTGTTGTTTGAAGGCTGTCAGTTTCACAGCTTCATTTGTGTTTAGAGCTAGGTGTCAGTTAGTGTAGCCTCAGGCTTCAAGCAGAGATGATGCCAGCAGCTGTAAATTCACTACTTATTTTTGTTTGCTTTTGTTCTTTTTCAGCCACACGGTTTTCAACCCCCAAAATAACAATTTTTAATACCCTATTATTTGAAGCAATTTACCAGATTCTGTGCAACTCCCACTGGAATCACAAAATACTTCAGTAAATGGTAAATGGCCTGTATTTATATAGCGCTTTACTAGTCCCTAAGGACCCCAAAGCGCTTTACATATCTAGTCATCCACCCATTCACACACACATTCACACACTTCAGTAGAGCTTTATATGCAGCAGTTTCACCCAAAAGAACTGTGAACTTGCTTTGTTGTGTATGAATAAGCAGATCCCTTTTAGAAATTGAATGAATGGTATTTAACCTTGGAGATAGTTACTGCAATCACCCATAGTGTGCACTATTGTAATCACAAATTGCAAGTAACCACACATAGTAGGTAGGCTCAGTGTAATCAAGTTGCTACTATATAGCGTATCTCCCATGTCCCTGCGCTCTTTTCTCCCTGCAGGACCGTCCAGCCATGCAGCTCTATCAGCCAGGTGCACGCAACCGGAAGCGCATGAGCTCGGCAGGCAAAGGCTACGACTGCATCCCTGTGGGCCACTCGCCTGAATCCAGGACGGAGCACTGTTATGAGGTTGCGACCATGGCAACGGGGCTGGAGAAAGGTTTTGAGAAAAGTAAAGATGAGCAGTGAGCAGTGTGGACGCTTTAAGGGGTAAAAACGAGTTAATTATTCATCCTTCACCTAAGTTGGTGGTGACAGATTCGACTGGTTATCACTGAGCTTTCAAGATGAATATACCCCGCTGAGAAAGAAAAATCACTTCAAAAGCAGCCTAGTAGTAATTTTTCTGTGTGTTAGGTGTGATGAAATTCAGAGATTTGGGTGTTGGTCAGGATTCTGTTTTGGGGTTTTTTTGCCTGCTCGAGCATGAAGACTTGGAGGAAAGAATACCAGAATGATAGCACAACAGTGAAACAAATCTTTTTTTGTTTTATGCCCTGCTCTTCCTGTGTTCTCATTCAGAGATTGGCGCTATAGCTGCTACTGAAACTGCTCTGCTAGCTACTTTCAACTTCATCAGCACTTGAGCCAGTTATGTGTCATTCTGTGTAGTGATAATATTGAAGTGTGATCCCTGTGGGAGGCAGCTAATTGGCAGCATCCATCAGTAGTTTACTTGTGAGACCATTGCCTCATCCTCTGCATCCTCTATAGTTCTCAGATCATGTATATTTTATAATGCTCTTATAGATTTTATGTAAACTAAGAATATTGCAACTAGAACGTATAGAAAATGGATGTAAACAATGCCAGGCAGGAAATTTTGTGTGTGTTGTTGTGTGTAAAAGCGAGCGAATGAGGGGAAATGTTCCATTTTACTTGCGTGTCTTAAATTTGGTCCATCCTATTTTTCAGGCGTCTCTGTCTCTACAACAGAGATCCTGTTTTTGCGTGTGAGCCAAGCTTTGTACTTGATCACCCAGGAGCCAGGAAGAACACATTCTCTACATTTCTATAAAGTATTTCCTAGAAATAAATTATGTAAAATTGCAAAGTATGGCACCAATGGGTGACCACTATTAATTTTTTATGCTCTTTGCATGGTTTTCTAATAAAGCCATCAACTAAATGTAATGGGGAAGCTACAAATATTCATTTAAAAAGCCTTATATTTTTGTTTTTGTTTTTGCACGTGTCCCAACATGGAAACTGACAGTGTTTAAACATGTAATACCTCTTGGATCATTTTGTTGTTGCTTTAATTTTCCATAAGTGTGATAAAATAAAAAGACTAAACCGTTAATTTTTTCTGTTAGTGTGGTTGTCTAACAGTTTGGGTGAAGCCAGATTTACCTGTGCATAATATGCATTAACAGTTGCTAGTTATGAGTCATTACTGTTTGCATATGAATATAGTTGGTATTCGGTCGTTGCAGGAAGAGTAAAGTTGGTGAAGTGAGACTGTTGAAGGCTGGGTCGCAAGTGACATTGAAGAAAAGTTGCTCATGCATTTTGTTTTTGCTCTTTCTTCAGAATATCCTCACAGACACAGTTTGTCATCTTTCCCCCAGATAAAGCAGAAGTATCATAATCAACAGGAAACCAGCAGAATAAGAGCACACATGTACATGTGCGAAAAACATGCATTCTCACTCACAAGACTCTTAACAACTGTAATATCACATTCGTGGGTATATGTTCACACTTTCATATAGGTGTTGAAGGTGGCAGTTGGTATTTCCTCAGACCTAAAAACTCTCTCACGATCCCTCTTTATAGTCTTTAGTCCTTAAACTTTGTTATTTTTGCTCAGTTTTTGTTCAAATTTATCCCCCCTCCTCCTCCTCGCCACACACTGGCATACATGTCACAGGTTTTACTTTATGCCTTCTCTCTTCTTTATAATCTCACTTAATGAGCAAAAGCGAAAGAGACACTATGACACTCTGGGAACTCCCAAAGACTTTAAGAAGTTTACTATAAATCTGTACACAAACATAGTGGGTTTTTACATTTCCAGTCTCATTTCTTAGAAGCTCTCAGTAGAGTTCGGTCACACAATGTTTTACTAAATAACCGATTACACAGGAGCGCCATAGCTGAAGTTATTATGGCGAACATGGGAAGGAATAAGACGAGCATGTGGGGGAACGTGGCAAGTAAACGTGTGCTCATAAGCTTGAGGTGAGTCACACATGTCTGCCTTGTTGCAAGTAATTTCCAAGACTGAATCTAATGGGTGGCCGTTAGTGCAGTTGGTAGGATAAAGATTGTCACATGATCCATTTCCTGCGATTCTGGCACCGTAAGTTGAAACCCCCATTTCCTCAGCAGCCTTTCTTAGTCACAATATCTGTAACCCATCTATAACTGACACTCAGATGCCAACTTGTGGCTTCAGCGTGTGTTCGCAAAGGTGAGTTCTCAGCTCTTGTATACAATACGCATTATTTCCCAGTGTGTTACTGAATAAAGACGAGCCCAGTTGTTATTGTTATTATTTTAGATGGTTTGTATTCATTTTTACCTTTTCACTAATAGTAGATTCAACATGATGTTTTGTTTTGTTTGTTTTTTAAATACATGTGCTTTAGTTAAAAGTTAAAAAAGGAAACGATTACGACAGCGTTGAGGCGACAACAGTTTGAACAAATTTCATGAGAGGCAATGTGAGTGAGTTTATGTAATGTTAAAATATAATTCTGAAGAACACATTAGTAAAAATGTGCCTTTATAGTGGTATGAGAAATAGTTTTCAGGAAATGAAAAAGGGTAAGTTACCAAAATGGTGTTGTCGTCACTAACAGTAACAGCGATGAAGTAATAACGTAATTCCCATGGCTTAAAACTGAAAGAAACTTTCAATGACTCAAAGTTGGTGGTCTGTAGATTTCACCTTTCTTTGTAATGTGGTAACTTTGTTCACCACGATTGCCATGCGGGCCATGGCGCGTGAGGAAAAAGTGCTTGTATTCACTGCTTTTGCTGTAGCGTTCATCGTCTCGCAGTTTCAGTTTACGGTTTTAAGCCTTTTAAGGATATTGTTTGCTACAGGTTACAAATCAGCTCCCCAGAGCATTTCACAAGATTGAAAAAAATAAGCCATAGCAACAGTTGGCACTCTGCACCACAAATCATGCATACCTTTTTCCTGTGTGAAAACTCCACCCGACACATGTGCTGCTCGCACGCGAACATCAACACAGAAATAGATTCCTGGAATAAGGGCAAAGGTATTTGTTTCACACCTTGAGATCAATCATTCGTGTTTCTGCAGCAAAATACTGTTTGTAACAGCACTTCAGACAGGATGAGAGGGTTTTTTTCTTCCCTCAGTCATTTATATTGATGTATGAGAAATGCAGGACATCAAGATGTGCTGCAAGCTGTCAGTGCAAACAATCCCTCCAACTGTACTTTAAATTGTGTATGCAATGTTACACTAGTGCTAAGTTTAGTTGATTTTAACACTTTTGTCACCAGGACAGTTCTGCACTGATTTATTTCTTTTCTCTTTTTTTAGTTGTGCTGTGATTTTCATTTGAGTTAAGATTGTGTTTACACTTTCATTGTTGGGAACAAGTGATGTGGTTTCCAATGCTTGTGTGGGCGAGAGCAGTGTCGGTGTTTATCCATTCGGTGTGCTCATCCATGGCTGCTGTTCAGATGTTAACAAAAAGCTGTTATCATGTAACCAAACAGGGTACAGCACAAAGGAATGGTGAAATGGAGTCATTAATTAAGCTTGGTTACTTTGGCCGGGTACATTAAATTTACATGACTTACTCAAATGTAAATATTTCACACTCAAAATTTAAAAAAGATTTCTGACTTGCCGTTGTAATATTAGAGGCTACTTTCAGCTGCTTGATTTTTTATTTCTTTTTTTATTAAGCGATTGGTGTGCATGCTTGTTTAGGTAAATCCAACATATATATTTTTAGAGTGTAAATAACATTTCTTTACTTCCACCAGTATATTGTGAAAAAACTGACTTGTCTTCTGTGAACCTCACAAGGCTTTTCTGAACCCTTGCACACAGGTGACGAGAGACCGCTCGCTTTCAAACATGAAGGTGAATTCCAGCAAACTAGACAACGCCACGATAAACTTTCTGCAGAATTCTGGCGCCGCCATCTCTATCTCTATTTTGTACATATTCATCACCGGCATTAACTTGGTGGGAAATGGCTTGTCCATGTGGCTTCTCCTCTTCCGTACCTCTCCCAAGTCTCCTTCCATCATCTTCATGATAAATCTTACCCTTACCGACATGGCTCTCGGTGCTGCTCTGCCCTTTCAGATCTCCTACCAGCTCCAAGGATATCAATGGAATCTAGGACCAAACATGTGCAGGTACTTTTTATTAAACTCGGACATTAATGGGACAGGGGGATTATTGATTAATCTGCAGAAAAAACTTGCGTTGAAGACAACAAAGTTATATAGATATATCAAGGTATATATATACATGTGCCACAGCTTTTCTTCTATTACACTGATTTTATACAGATATTTCAAGGGAGACAGAGCGTGACAGTCTTGATGCTATGACAGTGAAAGTAGTCACATCTTTAAATAGAAAATATACGAAAGTGTAGTCGAGATTCACTTCATTTTCCTGAACCTGTTACTGATTATTTTTTTACTTCAGCCAGCAATTAAACAGAAAACGTTTTTTCTTTCTTCCCATTTACAGTTTTGTGACCCTTGTTTTCTACTCCAATATGTACTGCTCCATCCTTACAATGATGGCCATCGGTATCGACCGCTATCTGGGCATTGTCAGGCCCATGCTGTTCAGGCGGATCAGGAAGAAGAGACTGATCGCTTTTATCAGCTGCTTCGTCATGTGGGGTTTGGTCCTGAGCACTCTGTATCCACTGATGACGACAGACCTGACCTATCGCGTTCCTCAGCTTAACATTACAACCTGTTTTGATATACTGAAGACAGAAATGCTTCCATCCATGGCGGCCTGGGCAGCCTTCCTCTTCAGCATGGTCTTCGTTCTCTTTCTCTTTCCGTTCTGTGTGACATCATTCTGCTACATCAGTGTCATACGCAAGCTGGCCAGTGATTCAAAGACATCCCAGAAAAAGAGAGCAATCCGTCTGGCAGTCATTGTTCTCTTAGTCTTCACATTCTGCTTTGGTCCAAACAACATCCTCCTGCTGATACATAGCGTGCTGAGACTCTACTATAAGAAGTCTATCTACACAGCCTACAAGCTGTCTCTGTGCTTCAGCTGTCTAAATAGCTGCCTCGACCCATTCATTTACTACTTTGCATGTAAGGACTTCAGACAAAAGCTGAGAGAGATAATACATCTGCAGAGTTTGAGCAGTGGAGATTCTATGAAGATGGAAAATAAAGAGACTTTGTACTCTGCGCAGTGAGGTCAAGAATGAGCACAGAGAAAGGTGTTTTTGAAACCACAATCACCACAGCATAGAGCGAGAATGGGTCAAAGGGGAAGAAAGACTTCAGAAAGGAAGTCAGAGCGGGTTACTCTGAGTCAGAGAAGCTCTTTGTCTTGAGTCAAATCTCAAAATCATTTGTGCCAGTTGGGGTTTTTTTGTTTGTTTTTTCTTTGTGTGTGTGTATAACAGAATAAATGAACATGAAGAGCAGCTGTGTGTCTTGGGTAACTAGTTATCATCCCTGCATTAGCTTTCTATTTATTTTAAAGAATCCATCACCTCATTACAAAGCACATTTGTCATAGGTGGAAAACCCTGTTTCCCCTTATTATTTCTGATCTGACTTTAACAAATGCAGGATTTGTTAAGTGGATTTTCCAAGCCAGACAGAAATCTGATCATGAGCTGGAATAATCCCAATCCACAAAAGACAGACCCCCACAATCACTCGGGCACAAAGAGTTTCTGGCAAAAGCCTGGTGCCACAACCCACAGGACACCCCAGGGGTCCCTTGTCCTTGTGCCACTGCATCAGAAGTGGTTTGGCTGACTGATAGGGATCTACACAATCTTATGCAGGTAGTTTTAATGATGTAGCTTATATGTATATATCTATATTTTAACAAACATTCATATAACAGTTGTTTTTAGAATATATGTAGCATGTGCAATTATGTAGCATAAATCAAATATGTTGTATGAGCCGCACTGTTTTTGACTTTGTAACAATGTATCTCATTATTTTTTTTAAATACCTTCTCTCTGTACTGTGTGTGTATATATATACACACACGTGTGTCTATGTATATATATATAGACACACGTGTGTGTGTGTGTGTGTGTGTGTATATATATGTATATATATATATATATACACATGTGTGTCTCAGTTTCTTCCATAATATAAATAAAATTGTTATTATTATTACTATTACTTCTTTTATTATTAGTAGTAGCAAGGCTGGACTGGCCGCTCCTGATTTTTCGTTTTAATGGGCCGATGGGGTTTTATTTCTTTTCTTTTTTTTTAATGGTATAAATGAATGGTGGTGGATTGGCCAGTTGGTCATGATCGACTCTGGGCTGGACCAATTACAGCCGAGGAGGTCGAACTTTAAAGTTGAGGTGAGAAGGAACGCGATTTGTCCCGTACTACTTCAGCTAGAAAGTTACTAATTCAATCATGAAACTGATCAGTGATCAGCTGATCGGCTTTTCTCTCTGCGCCAGAAAGAGGAAACCAGCGGAGGTCGCATTAAACAACAGCAGCACGTTGAAGCTTGATCAGCTGTTGTTAGCATTTATTTAATATTAATTTCTAGTATCAGCTGATGTTTGCTGGAGCCACAGCTGTAAAAGCTGCTGGTCATGATGTCTGTTTGGATATGTGGTGAGAGGGAAACATGAAGATGAAACCAGGAGATGTCCTTACTGAATCATCACAGATGAACAGGTGATGGAGAAACAGGTTTACATTTTAGGTTGAAGGGAAGTTATGAACTGTTGCTGAGAGACAAATAACACCAGGATCCTTTGTAGCTGACAGCTGGTAACTGTGCAGGGACGGGTCTAGCAAAGTTTTGCCAGGGGGGCAGGTAGGGCATTAACAGGGAAAGGTGGGCACAAAGAAATACTTTTCTTTCTTATTCTTATGTCTAGCTTTTATTAAATATTTATCTGAATCTTACAACTAAAGTTTTCATCTGATTTAAAATGTATAAAAATCCATTATTGTATTCAGTAAGTATTAAGGTTAGCATATACCCTAGTAAGTTATAGGGCTTTGGAGCGTGATGTCACGGGAGGGGGCGTGGCCACGATTTTTGGTCGAGCCGCCATCTTAGTAGGCCAAACAAAGGGCTACAGGGGCGAAAGCACACGGGAACATCAGCTATGGCTCGTACTTGCTATGTTGTCGGTTGCAATGTTAGATCGCACGATCGAGAAGGGAATAAGCTGGAAAATGGGCTCTCTTTTTATCGTTTCCCCTCCTGAAAGCAACATGAGGGATCTCATGTATCTGATGTTACCAAACGTGAACATCAGGCTTGGTTGGCAGCGGTGAGATGAGCTGATATCGAGTTCTCTGCCATCATTTTTTGTTGGTGTGCTCCCGACATTTTCATTCAAATTCTAAAGAAATTCATATTGCTCTTTATAGGCTTTTAGTTTTAATTTCAATGCGCTGAGGTCATAGAAAATTAGAACAAACATCTTAATGTGTGATGCAGCAGAACTGTGTTCTGTTTATGGAGTAGCTTATCGGTGACAACTTCTCCAGAGTAGTGAGTGGAATTTGCCTTTTTTTTCGGACGGTGTGTTTATCTTTTCTTCTAGAGGAATTTTTGGGGCAGCTGCTGAGGAGAAGTCAATGTTATGTGCAACCTCTGGCTGTATCTTGGTCATATGGTCAACGTACTCACAACGTGGAGGCTCAAAAGCGGCCAACTCTTGTACCCAACCGTTTGTGAATTAGATGTGCGCCTCCAGGGATTTATAATTCCGAAAATGATTCGCGGTGTATGCACTGACTCCACAGACAAGGTACGAGAAGGTATCAGGGTAGGACAATGGCGGTAGGTCTTCAGGGTTTCTACTCCACTGCCGTATTTCATACGGGTCCACATTACCAGTGCACGCTATTTTTTCCAAGTACCGTCTCTTGGCGTCCGGGCGCAATCTGTCTCGATACAGTCCTTTGACTTTTGAGCTGATTTTGAGCATGGTTCTGGAAGTCGTCCTTCCAACACAGTGTGCTTGTTTTGATTCGTGGCCTTCTCAAATGGCGCCGCGCTCCCACAATGCATTGCGGCGTTACGTCAACTCCAAAGCCCTATCTGGTCGTTAAGTCTGACGTCACTAGCCGTGTCTGGGCCTAAACTCCGCTGCAGGTCCATATATCAAACGATCACTATGGCATTACTGAGAGTTGAAAAACTGTCTAAAGTCTGTCATCTTTAATAAAATGATCAGCGTTCTGCTCTACCAGGTGTAACAATTGAGTTTAACATCCAGGCATCCATGAAAACGGAATTTATGACATTTAACGGAGTTAGAAGTTAGCAGGAAGTTAGCTCGCTAGCTTCTATCTAAATACAATATAGCATGTCCTGACTGCGGGGTTTTGGAAACAAATTAAAACGTACAGCTCTGCTATCACTTCCAACATTAGTGAAGACAGGAAACTAAACAGCAGTGAGGTTTGTAGGGTTACTGAAGTTTGGCTAGCTGGTATATAATGATGTGCTACGTGACCGCTAGCGACACAGCATAATATAAACAAGCTAACTTTTTTTCCACTCGATAAAAGTTAAGTTAACGTGAGTGTTCTCGGTGGTCAGGAACAAATGTAATCGCATGGCAGGATGCTGTAAAAGGACCAAACTTCAGCCAGGAGAACAACTGAGATAATCCATCCATAATACGAGGTTAGTCATTCATATACTACTGCATGGGCTGGGCTGTAGTTACATCCTAAGGTTTTAAAAACTGAGCTTAAATAAATGATTAGCGGTAATAAAAGCCGAGGGAGGTCAACAGTGATCACTGACTGTTTTAGGAGCTTTTTGAGATTAAATAGAAGAAAATACATAACATTAAACATGTTAACAACACAAAAGCCATATTAAACGCAGACTACTTTAGGCCCGGAAGTAGGATTCATCATGTCATCACTTAAGGACCGGATTGTATTCTTTCCTTTGGAAAGGTACCATCTGTGCAATCTGCAATTCTGTTGAAGAAAGATGTTGAATCTATTTGATTACTGGAGAAAAATAATAGATTTCTATGCATTTGTTTTATATGTGCATTCAATTAAAATTGGTTTTGTCAATTAAGCATCTTGAGGCTCTGCTCTGGGGGAGTGGTTCCCTATTTTTTTTCTTTTCTTTTTTTCCTGGGAGTTGGCAACCCTATTAGTTAGGTATATGCAGTGTTGGTCAAGTTACTTGAAAAAAGTAATCAGTAACTAATTACTGATTACTTCCCCAAAAAGTAATCCAGTTACTTTACTGATTACTTATTTTCAAAAGTAATTAATTACTTAGTTACTTAGCTACTTTTTAAAAACACGATTTACAACCTGAATAGGTGATAAAGCGATAGATCTGTCAGCCCAATTCTACTTTTTCTGCATAATCCATCATACAAAATGTAATCAAATGGAAAAGTCTCTTTTTTTAAACTTGTTTTATCAGTTTTAATCTTTTAACTTTATGCATCAAGCAAAAATTAAATTATATGCAACATTCTCTGGCTTGAAGAAAGTAGTTTAACATTTAAACCTATTTTCTGCACGTTCCAGCACATAAAATAAAATATTTTTTGTGTTTACACTCAGTCTTTCAAATAGATGCAAGTAAAACACAGCAGAATATAAATAAAATCAAAGACTAGCGGTCCTGTTGCTCTATTTTCACCTGTAAAGCAGGAGTGAGGTAGGCGAGGTGTGCTCTGATGCAGGTGTGCGCAGCGGTCAGGTGAAGAATCCGCGAGTTTCTCTGTGAATTTCCCATTACATCATTGTGCACTCGGAGCTTGTTTAGGGGTTTTTTCGGTGTAAAAAGAAGTTTTCTTCCCACGCACAATGGACACTAATGTTTTTGTCACTTTTTATGGAATCAAACTCAAAGTAAGGTCAGTACTTCCACGTTTTAAACGCTGCACGCTCATACTCTCTCCGTACTCGATATATGATCCATTGTTGATCTACACACAGCTGTTGTCACAAACGTCGCACTCGCTTACGTCACTGTCATGAGACATTCTTGCAAAAAAATCACGGTTTTAGTAACGCAGTAACGCAGCGTTCCTACAGGAAAGTAACGGTAATCGAATTACCGTTTTTGCAATAGTAATCCCTTACTTTACTGTAATCAGATTACAGTAACGCGTTACTGCCCATCTCTGGGTATATGTAATTATAAATTAGGTTGTTTTATATTTTTGCTAAGTACTGTTTAGAATACCAGAATTGGGAAGATGGTGTAGGTTTAAGTTTATTATAAAGGCTTTATGACTTTTCCTATAATGCCATGGTGGGCCGGTCACTAGTCAAAATGCCTAGGCTGTTTTTTTTTTTTTTTTGTCCCAGTCCAGCCCTGAGTAGCAGTAGTCGTAAGTAGTAGCAGTAGTTTACTGGTGGAACTGGTGTGCGTTTCTTCGAGACGCCTACTTTATTACGTCATCACGCATGCGTCGTGACGCAGCATGCGGGTCCTGCCGTCAGTTTCCCCGAGTTGTACAGGTAAGAAGGACAGCTGCTATATACATGTACTATAGTATAATAGTGAACACATGAGAGATTTTAACCATGTCACTTTGGGGTGAACTTGGTCGCCAAACGTTGCAGTAACATTTTGTTCACTCGTGGTTAATTTTTTTCCTCTTTCTTCTCGCTCCGCAGCTTTAAACGCCGCAAACTAGCACAAGTTAGCTCAAATGAATTAGTGTTGCTAACAGCAGAGTAATTAAAGCAGATCTTTAGTGTTGTGAACTGTGTTCGTCGAGTTTCATAACGCTGTCAATGTCTTACTTGTGTAAAATATACCTGTTGTGTAATGCTATGCTACTTACGCCCGATGCTTCCTGAAATATGAAGTTGTCTTTATTTGCTGACTTTATGCAATAAATTATTTGCTAAGATTTTATGCAACTGAGTGGGGATTTCTCTAAAGTGCTCACTGTATTCTTTAAGGTCATTGTTAATTGTGCGTGAACACAATACATCCTCGTGTTATATATGCTCAGAGGCGAGAATTGTTCTTTCTTTAAATCTTAAAATACAGTTTACAAACACAAGTTGGATCCTGTAAAATACATAAATAATATATTTTTTTAAAATATCAGAGCTAATTTCATGTTATGATAAAATTAGCTCTGATATAAGGGAGCCGCAGAGGACACATCTGTAATGTTTAACTCTGTTCACCTTGTTGGCAGTTCGACCTAAAGGCCACCATGGTGCTGAACCCAGTCATTTCCAAGCTTGCTGGTAAACTGGTTGTGCTGGCCAGCGCTTCTCCTAGAAGACTTGAGATTCTCCGCAGTGCAGTATGCGTTTTCCTGATTATTCCCTTGTTATTCCTTATTATTCCGTATATTCACAGAATGTAGTTTGAGTTTGCACAATAGGACTGAGTGTAAATGTGTAAAACCCTAGTAGGTAAAAAATCATCTCATCATCATCCCTAGCATGTAGTCTGGTTCATTATAATGGGTGAAATAGAAGGAAAAAGGGAGAAGACATTTGATTTTTAAGTTCTTTAAAACATGGCAGTTTTATGGTGTTGGTTAAAAATTAGCAGTTGTATTAAAGTATAAAAAGCAGACAAATCCACATTAAGAGAGCAGATTTACAGAGCAAAATTTAGAAAAAATAACAGAGTTCAAATCAATCATTGGGTACAAATTTATTTATTTGACACAGCTAGAAAAGCCATGTCAAATAAAAACATGTATAGCTAGTTCACTGAAGGAACTACTTTAAACTTAATTTAAAGGATTATTGATTTAAGAAACCCATACTGACTGGATTTTTCATAGGTTGGTAAATCTGATAAGAGTGGCGTAAGTCCTATTAAATATAACAAGTGTTTTGTTTGCTTTGCCCTCTTATCTGTCAGGGTTTACGTTTCGAGGTTGTGCCGTCCTGGTTTAAGGAAACCCTCGATAAAGGGCTTTTCAAAGCACCTCATGAGTATGCTGTTGAGACAGCCAAGCAAAAGGCCCTGGAGGTAGCCAGGAGGATGCCCTTTGTAAGATAAGCTACTTTTTTATGACAAATAATAGAATTTATTCAGTCAGATGTCATCACTGAGAACACTTTGTCTTGATTTACTTTAGAAACACCTGAAGACTCCAGATATAGTTATTGGGGCTGACACAATTGTGGTAAGACAGAAAAAAGCACAAAAGCAAATGCATTTTCTTAATGGCTACTGTAAAGTTTTTCTTTATTCACTCTAGCCAACTGTTTATTTCACAGACTGTAGATGGCATGATTCTGGAGAAACCAGTGGACAAACATGATGCTTATAGGATGCTGTCAAGGTCTGTGTCAATGGGAAACATTCAGAGTTAACATTAAAAAACCATAAAATGGAAAAAGATATCATGGTGATTTTGTCTTTCTCTTCCAGTTTGAGTGGTAAAGAGCACAGTGTGTTCACTGGTGTAGCTATTGTCCTCTGCCATGAAAAAGAAAGTAAGTACAGACTCAGAAACTGTCACACTTGTACTTTATTTTTCTGTAAAATGAAAGAAATTCAGAAAGAAGCAGTTCCCTATTACAGATCACTAGCACAGATGTTTTAAGCAAAAATAGTAAGAGAAACATTTCTGCCATAAATATGTAGAAGACATTTATTGGGCAATTCTGTCTTGCGACTCTTTTTTTCATTTCTTCAATGCTGCCTTCAAGATGAAGAAGTCGATTACCAGCTGGTAGATTTCTACGAAGAAACTAAAGTGAAGTTTGCTGATCTCTCAGAAGATATGCTATGGGAGTACATCAATAGTGGTGAGCCCATGTAAGTGTGATCTTTTTAACTTTTCACATTTGTAACAGTTATTGTTGACTCTTTCTAAGTATTCGATCAATGGAGGTCATTTAACTGCTTGTGAGTTTCATGAACTTGTTGCTTTTTGGACTTTGATGCCTGATTTTGTTCCAGCTGTGTTTGCCTTGTCCCATTTGACACGAGTCAGCAAACTATGACAATTCTGCTCAGTTCAGAAATAGTGTGAAACTGTTGCAGAATGCATCCAGTAAACAGCTGATCATTTACAGTATGTGTTTGTACAAGTGAAACCTTTCTGTGTGTGTCTCAGGGACAAGGCTGGTGGCTATGGTATTCAGGCTCTGGGTGGCATGCTGGTCGAGTATGTCCATGGAGACTTTCTCAATGTTGTGGGTTTTCCCCTCAACCACTTCTGCAAACAGCTAGACCTTATTTACAATTTTTGTACTTCCTCTTTGAAAAGCACGTCTACCCTTCCAAGCTGCAGCGACAATCTTCCCATCTCAGTACCCACCCAGCCCCCCTCCAGCTCACAAGCTCTGCCCAGCCACAACTCATCCGTTCGCAGACCAAGCAGCCCCTGTGACATTCAAAGACTCCACACCCAGATCACCCCCACAGCCAGTCCTGCCCTTAAGGTTTGTTTTTATAACTCTATAACAAAAATCTGTCGCCTTTTGACACTATTTATAGAAAATCTTCCCATAGGTAAAAAGAGAAGACAGTGAAAGTGAAAGTTCACAGACATTGGTCAATAGCACGTCTAAACATACAGACAACAGGAAGGTCAAGCTTCATGACAATGCAACATTACCATCGATAACAAGGAGAGGGCAGGTGACTGAACCTACAAGAGGAGACTTGGAGCGAATCTGTGAACTGATGGATGGATTCAAAGCCTCAAAGGTAATCAGTGCCTTTGTATAAAAAAAAAAAAGTCCTTTCTGTAAAAGACCTGTTACAGAAAAAATGTCAACTTTATGCGTTTGTTCTTTGTGTAGTTGGCTTCCACAAGATGTAATGAGTAACGTAGCTCAGCTTAAAACCTTGAGTTGTCTTGAGTTAACTGCATCCAAAGCTCACTATTTTTGCAAAATAAAGCTTCCACTCTATACAAGCAAATCAGTGAAACCAATCTGCGGTGGTTTTGCACAGAGACATGTGCTGACATATTTCTTGATACGTTTATGTGACTTCCTGTGTACCCTGCAAGTTGCCTGTGAAGCTTAAGGTGACCACAAATCTTGAGGACACAGATTTAAGCAAATAATAAATACAGGTTTGTGCAAAATATTGAGCTAAAACACATTTCTGGGTTTTCGACGTTAAAAGAAGGGAATTAAAAACCTTTTGGTAAACAAAACTGGAACAATTGCATTTAAAGTTTGATATGTAGTGCAATACATTCACATGTGCAGAGTGTTTCCTGTGGTACCAGTTCCCACACATCACTAAATCTCAGTCTTTCCACCCACATATTTGTATTTAACAGCGGGCAAGTTGCTCTTCTTCCATTAAATGCTGCTTATTTTAGTTTCTTCCAGATAAACATTTGGTGGTTGCTGTCAAAAATCTCAGTTTGAATAGTCCAGCTTTTCAAATGACTGTCTTACCCAGATGTTGCTTTAGTTGCTTACGAGACTGTCAGGCTAAAGTTCACAAGTTTCCACTTTGAGAAGGTGGCACTGCACAGTAGAAGATTACTGCTGTGTTTGCTAAATCTGTTTGTGAAAGTCATTGTCAGTAGAAAGGAGAAGTTCCTCTCAGGTCCTGAACTGCTTTGGCTTACGCCTATCAAATCAAGCGAGGCTTTCTAAGTCCTGAATATTCTGAATGATTGTGGTAAAATGTGAAAAAATAGAAAAAGTGATCACAATAACACCTTAAGTTATAGTTATCAAACCTTTACAGGCAATCATAATGTGTTATTTAATGCGTGGTATAAATCCAGTTCATTCATCCATAACTATGAGCTGGATGTGGGAAACATCAGCAAACTCTGTTTACTTTTTTTACATTTAGCACACAGATTGTTGCTGATCTTGTTGTCTGTCTCTAAAGAAAATAAAGTAAATAATGAACTAGAGAACAATAGTTTTTAGTTGAGATGGTAGCTCACTGGTATGCAGCTGTAGTGGAATACAGTAAATCATGCACTTTGCTATGAATAGAAATGTTTGTGTTACTATTTGAAGAACCAGGAAGCATATGCTTTTCGTTAACAACAATCTCACATCAACATAAAAGGGGAAAAAAAGCTAACTTTGTTTCTGCATTCCCTTCTACTTTTCCAAAAACATTGCAGGCACTTTTTACAGCATCCAAGTTGTGTTTGTTTGACCTGCTACATAGCCGGCCTGGGCTGGATGCAGCACAGGTGGCCCAGGAGATCAAAGCATCTGCAAAGGGGACCGAATGTCTGCTGGAAGCCTGTGTATCTCTGGGATTGTTGAAGAGTATAGAGAAAGGTTAGCCAGCTCTCTTATTAATTGCATCATGATATTTTTCCCTTGCCTTCAGCAGCAGGCATTTAATACTTAATTTGGAAATATCTTGCTGTCACTCTGTTGTTAGCATGCCAAAAGCCAGTGTATGAGAACGCAGATCTGGCCACAGATTTTCTGAGGTCAGATGCCCCGTGTTCACTGCATGGCTACCTCCAGCACTGTAACGAAACCATGTGGCCACTTTTCTCCCACCTTGAGAGTGCTGTGCAGGAGGGCACCAGCCAGCGTGAGAAGGCCTTTAGCAAGCAAATGCTTCAGGTGGCTATCTCTGATTTCTGTGTCATATATCTGCGGTGCTGGTGAGAGCATATTCAAACTCACCTTCTCTCTTTAAAGGAAACTTCCTCCAGCAGTCGGGAAGGCAAACTGAGATTCATGAAGGCCATGCACAACATTGCAAAAATTACAGGGAAAACCATAGCAACGGCATTTGACCTCTCCACCTATAAGTCAGCCTGTGATCTCGGAGGTAAGAAAAGAATGCAAAACGTTACAGCTTGTCACTGAATATGAAACCACTGCTCTACATCTTTTGTCTTAATTCACTGTCTCAGGGTGCACCGGTGCCTTGGCTTATGAATTCGCTGAAGCTCATCCTGGATTGTCTGTAACAGTGTTTGACTTACCTGCTGTTGTCGAGTTGAATGAATTTTTCCATCCACAGCACCCAGACAACAGGGTATCATTTGTAGCAGGTCAGTTGTTTTGTGACACTGAAAATTGTGACTGAAAGATTGTTTGGATCATATTAGACAGAGTGACAAATATGCCAACAAATTCCGCTCAATCTGTGATTAATTTGAGGGCTTTTTTTCACTTTCTTTATGATCAGGAGACTTTTTAAAAGACGAATTACCCAAAGCAGACTTGTATATCCTGGCGAGGATTCTTCATGACCTGCCTGATGAGAAAGTGCATATACTGCTGAGTAAAATCGCAGATGCATGCACAGCAGGTTTGTAAAGCTATATTCACTCATATGAGTACTTATCTTTACTGAACAGTGAATGTCAGCCAAACATCGCTTCAAACAGAAAGCATATTGTTAATGCTGAGTATAATATTCTCATTCTTCAAAAGCTCTTTTTCTGCAGATGCTTGAAACTGATTTGACCGATTGATTCTCATGCTGTGCTAAAACGATAGGTGCTGGTTAGTTTGGGTTTAACAATGTCTTTGTTCTGAACCGCTGTTGCAAAGAGCTCAGTGTTGAAAAAGACGAAGGCTTAAAGCCAAGTCAGAGTGCTGCCTTGCTTATGCAATACTTTTTTGTGGAAACATAATGTAAAGAGCGAAAAGGGAGTACAAATCTGTTCTCTGATGTTCTGTGTCTGCTTATGTTTCATGTTGCTAGGCTGTGGACTCCTGCTAAGCGAGATCTTCCTGGATGAAGACAGAAGGGGCCCCAGTCGTGGGCTGCTGCAGGCCCTTAGCATGAGCGAGGGGAAACAGAGGAGCGCAACTGAATATAGCCTGCTTTTGAAGAGCCACGGTTTCATCACAGCGCATATCAGACATACAGACAACCTCCTGGATGCCATGCTGTGCATCAAAGCTTAACACTACATGCACAGTATACATTGTGGTGTATGCTGTAGGTAACCGTTGCCAAAATCAGGACTGTTTTTTTGTGGTTCTTTAAAACAAGCTAGCTGATAACCAATAAAAGACGTCTTTGTTTTAAAGTGTTTCATGTGTGCTCTTTACACACTTATAATCCTGAATGTGTTTTAAATTCTCACCTGTAAGATCGCTGAATTGTTGAGAAACACGGAGGTCTGTGTTACCCTAAAGCTTTCATAACCATTAACATGCATTTAAACTTTGCAAACAAATCATTGTGGCTTTCAATCATTTTACCACAATACACGGGGGCTTTGTTCGTGTTTGTTTGCTTGAAGAAGCACTGGCATGTAGAAATGGTGATACCACATTAAAAAAAACAAAAATATCCGGTTCATGAAAATGTCAAGCTTTAAACATGGGTTAAAAAAAGTATTTAATTTTTTAAACCTGGTTAGGGTGGAGCTAATTCAGAGTATGTTGAATACAACAGGATTTGTTGTGTTATAAAATATATTTTATGCTATTGTGTGGAGTAGAGAAACCGTGGCTGCCAGTTTGAGCCTGCTACTTCTTTGGTATAATGCATTAGAGCCCTTATAAATTACTACTAAAATAAAGGTATCCTTTGCAAACCCTTGAAAAATAAGTCTCTTTTTGGTGGCAGTTATTCTGTAAAATGCACCACACCCCGATCACAAGGTCCAGCAAGCCAGCAGACATCAGATCTGACAGGCAGTACAAGTTAATCCTAATACAAGCCATATTTTGTGTTTGCCAGTTTCATCCATGCTTCAAGGCTTGGGCAGTCTTTTTTAACTGGCCTTCTGGTGGCGCACCCACTGGTTTGAAATGTTGGCAGGGAGTAGCCACTCAGGTCAAATGTCATTAGAAGCCTGCACCAGTCTGCAGCTTTATAATGAGGAAAATAGTCTGTAGCGCTGCCTACGTATGTGGTTTTTTTTTTTGTTGCAGTGAAAGGAAAAGCAGTACCTCATATCATCTTGCTTGGACTGAAATCCGTGTGAATGGTCTTCATTGTCTTGGAGTGTTCGGTGTGGAGCTGCCATACCAAAAAAAATTTGGGGTGTTGTCAGCTGGATGATGGCTGCGGGTGGAGCGTGTGCATCTGACCTCTGAAGTGTCACATCCTGATGATGTCTGGATAAAATGGTGGGAGATGATTAAAGAAGAAACGATAATGTCTAAGTGGGATGTCATTTTCGTAAACAGATGGATTTCCCCCAGCGGCCATGACTTAATGTTCGCATTCACTCAAAGACTCTGAAAAGCATCAGTTATGTTTTCTTTATTTATTTATTAACGGTCCTGCTCGATGGATCCATTACACGACCCTCAATCTCTTACCCCGAAAAACTGCTACACCCCCCTGACTAAGTGGAATTCAAACTTCAATCTGTTCCTCTCTTTCCTAAAGCGCTTTTGCTTGGAATTTAAATCACGCTGATGAACAGACAAATACATCAAAGCTCTCACAAGTTAAACACAACATTTGGTGGTTTCGACTATAATTGCCCTCTAAAAAAATAATGACTACACTTTCATCCTCTGACATTAATCTCTAAATAGACTATCTTAAACGTTAAGTGACACTGGATATCGTGGAAACGTAACCCAAATATTTATCTTGCAGTTGAAATGAGCGCTGTGGTTTAGTTTCCTGCTGTAGCCGTAAATCTCCTCAAGATGGCATCAAAAACCTGAAGAACCCTTCTAGAAATGTGGCCACACACTCTCACACACACACTACAGATTTCCCTGTTTGGTTGTTCTTTCCAGCAGCACATGCAGATGCAGGTTTATAGGCATCATTAAATGACAGCTAACTATGAGAATCACACCTGATTATGCTAAGTTTGGGAACTTGATTCGACTTTTATGCATCGGGTTGGCTAGTATAGTGTCTTAATCAAAAGAAGCTATAACACCAACCCTTAACTCCTTGCAGATTTACCTCTTGAATTTCAGTTTTTTGGCAGCGGTTGAGGCAACCAGACAGCTGAGGGGGAATATGTGGGAATATCTATGGCCATGATAAATAGCTCTTATTCTTTGTGACACAGAAAGTGTCTCCGCATTACTCTTCATTTTGGAACCCACTCTAAGTATTTTCCTAGGAGGGTAATAAGGGTGGTCATGTTATTCATGGCTATTTTCTTGTCAGTCTGGGCTCAGGCTCTTTGTGACATCTAACTGATTTCCATTCCTCAGATTTAGTTCTTTGGATGAGGAGAGACAGAGGGAGGGTGGACTCAAGTTCAAATATGACACGGAGTGTAAATCACATGAGGTTTTATTGTGAATGCCCACCAAATGCACTATATACTTACAATACTTTTCTTCCATATTGATTATGAAAGCCTGTGTTGATTTAATAACTCCAGAACTTATATTGCTTTCCCGAGGAGATCCTTTGAAAGACAACTAAGTGAGACCAAATGGCTGCGTAGTAGGAGAATGTCAGGCTTGTGAAACACAGATGAGTTTCACAAATCAAAGCGCATAGTCTGCTAGCCTGTGTTGCCTTAAAACATGATGAAGCATTTCCATGAAAGGATTTGCATACCCGTTCGCTTCCAGTGTCCCAGCTGCACCCGCTCACCCTCAAATGCCTCAACTTTTGTGTACCGGTATCAACAGCTAAGACTCTGCTAGGCTTTCTAATGAAAACCATTCAAGTCAATCAAGTTTACCAGAGACCAAAGGCCAGTGTAATTTGGGAAAATTGCTGAAACTCCAAAGTAATCTTCTGTAATTCGATCTTGCCTATTGAACACTGGCTGTACTGTACGTGTCGGATAAGAGCTCAGTCATTTTCTTCAAATGCAGTCCTGACAAGCAGCATGGCTTTCCACCTGCAAGTAATCATCATTCTAGTGTTAAGTGCTTTGATATTAAAATGACTGATTTAAGACCATTTGCTGCTAGTAGATAGCAATTTCAAAACACTTCCATATGTTGATAGTGAGGATAAGCTGAGTTTGTGAACCGGCCGGGCTGCGTGTTGTGTTTACTGTAGTAGAACAGCCAGGAAAAACACACCGCAGCTAAGCCATAACTTTAGTTTTTCAGTCTTTCAGTTGAGAAGGCAGACTTTACATTTTACATGAATGATGCAATCAAAGCATAACACCAGGAAACTTTCATAAGATTTAGGATGTTCATTTCTAATGTAAACTTGTACGTTGTGCAGTTTGTAACCACATGGGGGCAACGTTGGCTAAAGGAAACCTCCATGAAAGAGTACGATTTTTTATCAAGTTCTACTGTTTGTTGCAGAGGTGGGACCAAGTCATTGTTTTGCAAGTCTCAAGTAAGTCTCAAGTCTTTATCCTCAAGTCTCAAGTCAAGTCTCAAGTAATGTCAGGCAAGTCAGAGTCGAGTCTCAAGTCACTGGTGTAAAAGTCCGAGTCAAGTCACAAGTCTGAAACTTTGAATTTCAAGTCCTTTCGAGTCTTTAAAAAAAAAAAAAAAAAACGAAAAAAAGCATGTTGCAGTTATGCTAAATGTAAATATTAGACCATGTAATTTTAAAATCTGTGTTTTTCTCAACACATGACAAAATAGTGAACTTAGAAAATATACACAAATTGTGAAATTGCACCTCTTTAAAATGCAGCTCAATTAAACCTAGCTCCAAGAATAATTTTCACCGACAGTTCTGAGATAAGCTGCATGTTATTCTTGGATGCGGTTGTAGGACCAGCTTTAAAATCGCATGACAAAAATATCATACACATTAAAAAAAACTGTATCACCAACGTAGCCTGGACAACATTTGCTAGTTAGATGAAGTCAGCTATCTCATCTTAGCATATTTATATGCATATTTATAATTATATGGTTCTTGGAGTGAGCACATACACTCATGAAGTTTAGTAACTTCCGGTCACTGCAACAAGCCCAGGTACAGTTTACCGACGGATGGGTGCAGGACCTTGAAATGCACCGTGTAGAACGAAAGACCATCGTACGTATCATAAGTTTACCAGTCTCACAAATCGTCGTCATAAATATACATTCCTTAACCGTTTATTAATAGGACCTTTGAGCTCAACGGTAATTAATTAGTAGTGGAAATAATTTCTGGTACCCATCACAGAAATGTAGCAGTGACAATAATACTGTATGCTGTAATCGTACTGGACAATTAGTGATACAAAAAACCTGTTTTATCCTGTGAATAAAAGTATATGTTTTTGTCAATGTACCATAATAACAGAAGCGAAACGCAATATTGTGTCAGGACAATTCACTATTTATGCACAATAAATAAAGGAGCATAGCGCGACAATTTCTGTTCAGCGCCAGACTTGCTTGTAACCTATATCACCAATTATGTTATGAAAATGACGTATTAACTACTAAAAAACACTGACCTTCGTGTAAATGCTTGGAGCAGACTAACCTGTGAGCTGGAGTGTTCTGGGACGTTATATTTGATCTTTGAATGGCTGCAATCCAGGCCATCCGTCGCGTCTTTGTTACTTCGGAAACATGGCTCGAACAATTTCTCTTCAACGACGTAATCCGATAACAACCGATCTCTTTACCCGTCGGCTTCCCGTGGCTGTCATGCGACCGGCTATTGCAGTTAATAATACAACGGCTTCTTGACATTTTTGTGTTTCTTTTTATTGCTGTATAACTGATTTTAATTGAAAGCCTGCGTGCGCTAGTACCGCTTGCCACGAGTTCCCAGAATCCTTTGCGGTTCTACCCGTGAATGACGTCACATTTTCAATCTCTATATAATATGCATGTTAAATTTTATATTTGGGGTAAAATATCAAGTCTTTTCAAGTAAACCGGTTCAAGTCCAATTCAAGTCCCAAGTCATTGGTGTAAAAGTCCAAGTCAAGTCACAAGTCTTAGAACATTTTTTCAAGTCAAGTCTAAAGTCATAAAATTAATGACTCGAGTCTGACTCGAGTCCAAGTCATGTGACTCGAGTCCACACCTCTGGTTTGTTGATGCTTTTATCAAAGTGATGGGAGAAGACAGTCATTCTGACTGCTTGGGTATTTGAAAATTGGCAAATATCTATGTCAAACCTTTGTGTTATCTTAGCTGAAAAATAAATAGCATCACTGTTTATACCGAAAGCCTTTCTGCGACTTCGAGAAGGATACGCAGAATCCGAATGGCTGCATGTAGAATAACAAACATCCTCTAATCAGTCAGTTTTCTGAATTGCCTCTCAAAACTGAACTCATGCTTGGGCACCTGTTTCAAAGAACAGGCTTGTTTATCAAAGTCCTCCTCTGTCAACAAACAGAATAAGTGCGATGATGGTTGGCTCCTCAACCCACATCTGATTTCAGCAAATGTGCAGTTGTTCAAAGTGAGTTGTGCTTCATTGATTTGTTTCAAGGCAGAGGAAAAATAACCTCAGGGCTTCTACCAGTTAGAAATAACAATGGAGTCCTTCATTGCTGTTTGTAGTTTTGTTGGCCTGACATCAGTGGTAGAACATGGAGGGATTTTCACTGTGAATTTAACGACTAGCAGGGACTCTGAAAAACACTACTTTGGGGTTTTTTATTGTATTAGATCAGTAGATTTTTACAGTCACTTTACTCCAGTGTTTCAGTGATTCTGCAGAGATTTTGAATCGATTCATGTCTAATTTTCTCTTTAATGCTTATATGATTTTTTTTTTTTTTTGCTTTTCTTAATTTGGTAACTTTAATAATAATTTAACTTTGGTATTTTTGCTAATTTAATTTTTTTTTCTTCCTGAGAGTTATAATGGAAAATCAATACCACTCTCATGCCTGCACACTAACTTGAAGGCAAGAAAGACTAGCTTAGCTTAGCACAAAGCCTGGAAGCAAGGGGAAACCTGTAGACTGTATAAAGAAGACAGAATCATTCATTTGTGAAGTGTTATTTTTAAGCTAGCAAAGCAAATACATATTAAAGATGCATGTAGCCACCATCCCCCAGTAGTTAATGAAGTCTTGTTGTAAAGCCTTGAAAACAGTGTGTTGGCTATCACCATCTTGGTATTCTAAATCTATGTATAAGAAGTGGCATGCTCAAAGTGATTTGTCATATGCATACATAGGCACAACCTAAAGCACACTTTTATAGCGATCATAATTTAAAAAAAAACACAATTTGAATATATACAAAAAAACAAAAACAACTAGTAACTGAGATAATACATTATTTAAGACATCTGCTCCTGCTGACTATTAAGTTATTGTCATGCTAGGAGTGGTTGGAGGATGTGGCATGACCGTGTGCAATGACCTTGCGATCTCATTACCCTTTAAAATAGTTGCTTCGACGGCAGGGACCAGTCTGCTTGTGATGATATAGTGATCAAACACCATTAAACAATTTTTCATTTAATTAAACCTGATGAATCTGAGAAAAATTCAAATCTGTTCCATTCTGTTGCAAATATCTACACACATAGAAATTCTGTTTAACATTATATTCGAGCCAGAACCTCAAATTTGAAACAAAAATTCAGGAATTTGACGACACATAGTGACATAGTTACAGACATTTCCAACTCGGCAACTTTGCTTTCAAATTAAAATTTTGTCAGAATACAACTGTTTGGCAACACAGTAAGTCGAGTTCCCTACTACAAAAAGATGTGTCATAGAAGTGTTGCACTCATAAGCTTATGGTGATTCAGACTGATTGCTGGTCTCTTTTGATGGTTTGTTTATAAGTTAGACAGCAAATATTTACAAAGCTTTGCCAATTTGACTGAGAAATGCTTGTAGTGATGTAAATTTGTAATTTGTGCAACTTGTAACTCAGAGTGCAGTTGTTTAGAGACAGGTTGCCTCCCACCAGGTGACCTGTGCAACTGCCTTGTGATCAAAAGTGATAACTCAGACATTGAGGTTGTTTTTGGGCAAAACTTTGGGCAACCAGGTGGTTGCTGCAACTACTTTTAATCATTTGCAAAATGAAAAAAAATTGCATGAAATCACCTGGCAACCACCATTTTTTGTTGCCATTCTATTATTACCCTAGATTGACGGAGCAATTTTAAGAGTTGCAGGCTTAAGGTACTTCTCTATTACCTTCACGTTTACAGAGCAGGAAGCCATCTTTGCTATACAGTCTATGGGGAGGGACTCACTTTTCAGATAAGCCTTAAGTGTCCATATGAGACCTCGAGTTACCTGCTTGGGGAAACCAAGTCCTGCTTAAATGAAATCTAGTAGTAGTAATGCCAAAGCTAGATGAGTTACTGCAGGTAGATCCCTCTTACCTTATTTTTATGTTCCCTAAACAAACAACCTAATCTAGTCTTATAAGATGTGTTTTTAACATGTAGCTGTGAACTCTGGAAAAAGCCAAGCTAGTCTTTAGGTAAGTCAATGACCTTGTGGTTTTATCCTAATATTTAGGTAACATGAGTGTCACTTCTCATCTAACTTAAAATTACATTTTTGCAAAAAACCTCAGTGTTAAATGATTCCTCAAAGCCAGTTTTTAACCACACATAATAAATGTCAACATCAGCAATTACACAGTAACATGCAACCTTTCACTTCCGAATCAGAACCCATTTGGCCCCCACTAAATCCAACAGCAATCTTATTAACATATGGAAATATTTGTTGCGGTCAAATGAGAGCGTCCGCCTCCCTCTCGTGTCTCCATGTGATGTGTGAGATGTCACTCAGTGATACAGTAGGGGAGGAGACTCTATGTGCTGAAATGGTTGGTGACAGAGCTTTCATCCCACCCACCGAGGGCTCTTTGTTGTTATTTTTGGATCTCTCATGGGCGCAATCTGAGAGAGCAGACAAGAGACTGGGTCTCATCATTGCTTGGGCATGCACACACACACACACACACACACACACACACACACACACACACAAATGCACACTAACAGGCACCTGCATATACAAAATCATGTCTCACTGTCATGTCAGTCATATTATCGGATTTTCTTTTGGGAAAATCCATTAATTGTGTGTAATTAAGGCATAAGCGGAATTTTTATGTCACTAACTGGTTTGTGTGGAAAAGCTCATTTTGAATAATATAGGAATTAAAATAAGTACATGAATAAGCTACTTGTTATGAAATTCATATTATTTATACTTAAAAACAACTTGACTCCAATAATACAGCAACATTTTGATTTATTAGGTGATTTTTCTTAACATTACTATGTCTAACCTTTCTCTATCCATTTTCACCCTTCATTGTTTATCCCTTGCAATAGTGAAACTCTTTGATTTGTTTTTCTTTTATAAGTTTTGTTTTGTGCTCTCGGGTTCTCAGGTAGACCCGAGTTATTTTACGTTGCCTTTGTCTTCGAGGCTTTAGACCCAACCAAATAACAAGAACAAACAGAATTTCCCTCTCTTATCTCTAGAGGTATACAGCCCGTTTAGTTTCTCTTTTAAAAAATCTGCCATGGTTTTGACATATTTTGATTTTGATGATCAACTAAATAGGCCGTAAATAATTTCAGTTCAATAAATTATACATTTTTTGTACTACCGGATCATATTGTAGTTTCTGGATTTTTTTTCCTTATGTCTTTATTACAGATTGTCAAGATTCAATGAAGGTTTCTAGACTGAAACCAGAGCCCTTTGGTTTATAGTTAGTGTCAAAACTCATATAGGAAGCACCGCATCGACTGTAAAGTTTAAATCATTTAAGTTTAGGATACAAAACTGAATCACTCATCAATGTGTTGGTGTTGCTAGAGAATCTTGTTTTTGTAATTAAGGTAAATTATCCCCTAAAAACTCGCAAATCTGGGTGGGGGGGCTCCATATTCCTTTACAAAGTTTTAAAGGATTAGCATTCTTTGTTTGAAAAGGACAGTAATGCATGCATAAAAATGAAAGTCTCCAGTTAACAGCTTAAGTCTATTTGATTTCCAATTCAAACACTAACAGTGATTATAACCTCTGACAGAGTAAGATGCAAAACAAATGTTTAGCCTATCAATGGTTTGTGGCGATAAGATATTTATGGGGTTGACAAAGTTGTCTTTGTGTCTGTCTCATCACAAGTTGAAGGTGCTTCTGCGCTGGCCTCTGACACTGATCACAGGCGGCTGCTGTTTAAAAGTGAGAAGATATATTCCTCTCGCTGTGTGATGATGACCCTTGCTCTTAACCCCCTCCAGCAGCAGTTCATCCTCCAAACAATAACAATCAATTCCCTCCACATCTGACAGAGCCGAAGAACAACTTATAAATGATATGCATCTCCTGCTGGTCCCATGGCAACCGCCTTGACTTTATTGTTGCGTTTCTTTGATCCCGCCAAGCTTTGATTCATTTCTCTTTCACCCTTTTAGCTAAACATATCATGTGAATTTGGAGCTTTGTTCCTGACAGGCCCCGTCTTACCTCGCTCTCTCCACAGGCTCCTGACGCCTCCCAGAGGAGCCACGGAGGAGGAGAGGAATTCCACTGGATTCAAAGACTTCACCGGCTTTCTTTTGACTCTTCCGTCTGCCTTGCCTCGCCTTCCCTCGCTCTTTATGTTGACCTGTTCTTCGTGATCCCCTGCCAAACCATCTCCCGGGCCCTCGGGGACTGTGGCTGTATGTGCACAGGCATAAAACATTGCATGGGTGTAGATGGTTTTAACCCCCTTTTTCCCCCCTGATATATTTTCAACTGTAAGTTCTTTGGCAAGTCAGTGAATGAGGATAGTGAGCTTTAGCCGGATTCAATGAGCATTCTTTTTCATCAGAGTCTATTAGTTTGTTGACAGAGCTTTAGATAACTTGCAGAAACCTCAGTCCTGAAACTGTTCTTACAGAATCCACTGAGGAACTCATCGCAGCCAGTGTGACATGGTTTTATGACTCATCTTCAAAAGAGACGACATAATATCTTCAGGACTTTCACCCAAACGAGTGCGTAATGAAAAATGAAAAGTGTGTGTTTTCTCAGTACCATCTGGTTTCAATCATGGCAATATCCTAAACATGACCAGTTTCTTAAATCAGCTACCTTCGGCCTGCCTCCCAGACGTTAGGTACTCATTATTCTAGTCAGGCCTCTGACAGCTACACAAAGTCAAACTTTTTCACCAGTAAACCTCATGCTGAAGTTAACAATTCACTCGTTCATTTCATCGTCGCTTCATGAGAGCTGTGTTCAGGGTTATAATGTGGTTTGTAGCAGTCTACTGTTTATTACGATTTAGCAGTTTTTGCTGATCGCCTTAAATCATGTGTATACTGTATGCGATGTGAATATGATGCAGAATAATCTGGTAATAAACCTCGTGATGATCTGACTTTTTATTACAACCACCATGAGAGTCATTCTTCATATTTCTCCTTGTAATTCAAAAGAAAATTCAGTGATCTACACGGACAAATAGTTACAATAGCAAAGTATTAAGAGTGCCTTTTAAGCAACAGCTGGGTACTAAACACGTGGGTCATAAACAGCATATCATGATCACACATTATGTGAGTCAGTAGTCGCATTATAAGGTCACCTATAAATATGCCAGAGCAAGAAAGTGAGGCATCATCAGTGTGTGTCGAACCAAATTTTAATCTATTGTTCACTTGTAATGTACTTCACGTGCATGTGGCGAGTTAAAGACGTTAAACAGCTCCAGCACCTTTTAAACGTGAGGTTATCATTTAAAAGTTAAGTGTTTGCCATATGAGCTATTAACAAATTAAACTACTGTATGGTATATAATGCTGCCTTCCTCTGCCTCGTGCCAGATGTGCTATTAAATCAGCACCACATTTCCTGTAAACGCCACTACTAAATGCTATGAGCCTGTTTTCACATGTGAGGAGCTTTAAGAAAACTTGAGCCATTTTTAAACTTGAACAGAATTAGTTAAGCACGAATGAAATCATTTTTCTTTGCAGCTTTGTAAAGTAAATTTGGTTTCACGCCTTCTGTTACTTGTCACACAGACTTTAAACGCTGTTTTCACTTCTGCTCAGGCTGAAGGTGTACAGTGCTGGGCTGGGAAAGCTGGTAAGTCATCAGTCTATGACCACATGCACCAAGTGGAATCATAAAGATGCTAAACAGGGGCAACAAAGCAACGGCGGGTCCAGTCAGATAGTGTGTTAGAGCACCATGGGTGTGTAGGACCTTTTAAGACACTGAGCTTCTTGTTCTCTAGTTTATGAAACTGCTCAGTCACATCTGTAGCACGCTAAATCGAACCCAAATATATCCCCCCTAAAAGCCAACAAGAATCGTCCATTCAGCAGAATCGCTGAATCACTTTGTAAATTCACTCATCTTGCTGTGCAGTGTTATGGGAAGCACTCGCATGACACTGCGGTAGCTCCTCGGCTGCGAGTGCAACATAAGTCTAAGAATTTGTGATACTAATGGGGAGCAATGGGGAAAATACATCTCTCCAAATACTCTGTGGGCGTAGGGCATTTAAAATTATTTCAAAATTTGCTTTGGTAAGTAAATTTGCTTTGTCTTTTAAGGTTTTTTTAAGTAACAAATTTAAAAATATCCAATGTATGCGCAACCACTTTTTCTCTGGTCTCCTTTTCCCCTCAATGTGCAAAATACATAGAAAAGAACAGCAAAAGTGCTTGAACACATTCAGAAGTAACGCTTTTAGTGAAAACTGCATTCAGCTATGCATCATCTATGAAGCCAAATCTTCAGTGTCTCATCCTAACTAACTTATACTGCAGCATTACTGAACCGTGATTGTATAAAATGATAAATAAGATGACGATATCTCGGATGGAGCGCGCCTCCAGTAGTACCTCCATCATGTACATTGACTCTAAAATCATAGCTGATCTTGAGAAACTGCTGATGAACTCTTTCAAGATTGTGATCAATTTTAAATGATAAAATAACAATCCTGAACTGTTCTGAAGTTGAAATTTCCCCACCGACTTTACCCTCTGCATGGTTTTTGTAATATGAGCTTTAACCAATGGAGGGCAGTATGACTATGATAACAAGCATAATCACAAAAGCTGGATACCACATAGGTTCTGTTCCACACAGTGAGGCCCTGGTTTGTGGGGGTATATAGTGCGTGATACATGAACTGCACTGTGTGTCTTCATCCATTCACATGTGGCACTCTAACACGTTTACACTGTAAACATTTTGTATGTTCTCGCTCAAAAGAAAACATGCCTTCCTTTTCTATGATACTCCTGGCATTAGTTAAGTCTATTACTTCAAACGCTGTTTCCCTTCAGTTTTATGAAGAGCCATCTGTTCTCTGATCTGTCACACACCAGAGTTACAAATTTTCACTACCAATCTAATTTTCTATTTATAATGTTGATTGACCAGTAAGACTCAAATACAAATTATGACAGTCATTTGTTCTCTAATATGTTGTTTGTTTTTAAAAAATAAAAGCATCCCATTTCAATCAATCAATTTCAAGCACTTTCTCTCTTGTTTTCCGCCCCCCCCCCCCCCCCCCCCTTTTTTTTTTAACCTTTCACACTTGTTCAGCCTCTGAAAATAAATTTCTACTGATGTTTGCTAGCTAATCAATGTTTAATTTTTTTTCATTCGAGTGGAGTTTTTTTTCCCCCAAGAAGTGTTTGAAGAACCCACAAGAGCCTGGGAATGGCTGGGGGTGAGCTCGGCCTAGATGGCAGACAGCACCTGTGAGGGAACCTCAAACCTGAGGGTAAGACCTGCAACATGACCTCTGCAGTCAGAGCAGAAAAACACAAAAACCAAAGACACAAAGGGGAACTTTGTTTGCACCATTGTGTTACTGTCATTTCTTACTTTTGTTTCATGTAGCGAGTGATTTAAAAAGTGGTTTGACTGCGCTAATTCTTGCTGTCTGCATCTTTTTAGATTCTCTTAAATGTTTTGTTTAAATGCCGACCATATCGGCTCAGTTTCCTTTATAGGTTTTTAACTTAGCATAAAACGACAATACATTTTCTCTTCATAGGCACTTGCAGTAATTACTGTATCTCTTCTGCATTTCTCTGAAGAGCTACTGCAAACAGCTGCCTGATTAATAAGTTAGGTCCTCTAAATATGGCTCAGAGTCATGTATCTTTAAAAACTACTTAATAATGGTAATCAAGATTATCAACAATGTACCAATTACATCTTTACACTTTCCTCTCTTAATTATGTATAGTTCTCCTTCACCGTGGTTTAAAGGGCTGCTTTCTTAGTCTCAGGTGGATTGTTCATCTTAAGTGTTCATGATGGTGTATTTGTATCACAGCTAAGCTACACTCCCTTAAAGCGGCAGTAAGCTAAAAAGAGGCCTGTGCCTCCTTCCGTGTGTGAATCAGCCACAATGGAGGAGTTCCTATGTTTTATTTATTGATATGTTTTAGTGGGGGAAGACCTAACATTCATTATCATAAAGGCCTCTAGACATCAAGTCACACACAAAAGACCCAGCCATCTCCCAGCCTCTCACACACGCCCGCTGATCAACACAAGGCGAGGAGCTGCTGCTTTGCTGCAGCAGCTCCTCGCCAGCAACCGTTGGTAGCTTCAGTGACAGAAGCTGACAGTGTCAAAGTGTCTTTGTCTCTTGCACATAAACTGTCCCTGAAGCTGTCGTTGTGAGAGAGATGTAAAACACAAGCTTTTTTTGTTTTTGCCTTCTTCTTCTTCTTCTTCTTCTTCATGGGGGAAGTTGTTTTCTTTCCCCTCTTCTAGTTTTTTTCAAATGTGTCATATCTTTTCTGTCAGGGCCCTGGGGCGCCTGGTGGTGTGCTCATGCTAAAGGAGGAGCGTAAGCATCTGCAAACCCAGCGGAGTCTGACCATATTGTACCTGCACTCAGCTTTATCCTGCTTATTTTTGTCAAAAGCTCAAAGCAGTGAGTTTCAGACAGCCGTGTAAGGCATCTGATCTGTATGTGTGCGAAGCTTTGGTTGTCTGTGTGCATGCGGAAGAGAGCTAGTAGGAACAGATGTGGGGAAAGTCAGTAAAAAAAAAAACTCAATATGAACCCTGCAGAGGCCTTCCTTTCTCTCTGTTCAATTATTTAGAGTCAAAGAAAAGAGGCAGGAGTAACATATTTCCTCAGAAGCCACTGTGTTCGGCGGGAATGAATAACATATTTATCTAGTCTCATCTTTGCCAAATAGCCGGAAATGGAAACAAATACCTTCAATTGGATTCTTGGCTCTGGTGTTTTCCTTGAGCTGCTGCTATGTGTACTCATGCAGTCATATTGAAAAATTCCTCAGGACCAAAAAATTATGGAAGTGCTGACAAGTAGAATTTTTCATAGTATCTAGATGTACACTTGGCAGTTACAGGCAAAGCTTATCTGCTCCCATCTCATGTGATGGGAGGAGGAGGGAGAGAGAGAGAGAGTGGGAGATAGAGAGAGGGAGGAGGAAAAAGTGTTCACCTATTTAATTTGATTAGAGATTAGAAGAGGAAAAGAGTCACATTTCCTCCCTGGCACGTCTCTACTTGGCGCACTCTGACACCTGATTTTATAAAGAGATGTCACAGCCAAGCACGGCGGTAATGCCGGTAATTACTCTGAACTCAAATAAATAAATAAATTTGCTTTTCTTTGTGAGAGTCTGACAGGTTTTCCAACATCCTTGACTGGAAAAAAAAATGCAGTGCGTGTGCGCAAGTAGGCGTGCACTTTTTTGCGGTTGTTTATTTGGATGTGTGTCTTTGTGTGGGTGTGTGCTTGTGTTTACATATAGTGAGGCACTTGTAAAGGAGAAACTCAGACAGGATGAACATTTTGACAGCTACAGTATAGCTTGTTTTCTCTTCTCTTCTTCAGTTTTTTTTTTTTTTTTGACTGTGATAATCTGCTGAGCCGTGCGCGCTGAAGGCAAACCTCCGTTTGAGACTGATAAGGTTCGAGATACAGCTTTGTAAATAATAAGGTTAGAGTTTCTGCACAGTTGCTAGTGCCTCGGCTGATCTCGCTCCTATTAGTGACAATTGGCTTTGACCTCACCTGCTCACCCATGCTGTCGTCACCGAGGGTGTATCTGCAGCAGCAGGCTATTAGATCATCCACTCTGGTCATAGAAGGAGACATCCAGACAAACGTTGCACTGCTGAACCAAAGAAAGTCTGATGCGTGTTGTCATGAAAGCTGGCTCTTCGACTTTAGATGCTCCTCATCTGCAAAAGCAGTTCCATATTTCATCTTCTAGGGGAAAAAAACCCCAAGTTTCTCTAAAAAGCTCACAAAAGCAGGCAGACTTTTAGCACAAAACAGGTGGGTAATGTTGTCACAGTATAGACGGACAAATGCAATTAACCTGCCATGTTCCAAATGCGTTAACTGAATTGATTTAACAGGATTAGTCATACATGTGTTTGTCATATAACTGAATCACTGTTTGTGTTGCTCTAATGTAAGCTGCATGCAAAGTCCCTGAAGCTTTCAGTTTCAGGAGTTTATCCATTAATATTCACACATATTTCAACCATGTATTAAGTTTACATTTGCCAAATCTTTTAAGAATTTGTCAATTTTTTTGTTTGTTTGTTTGTTTGTTTGTTTGTTTGTTTGTTTGTTTGTTTGTTTGTTTGTTTAATTAAGCAAGTTATCCATCCATCTATTTAGTCTGTTACTCCTTTCACAGATTATTTCAGCTGTTTGCCCATTACTGTTTACACTTTCATGAATATAGCTATTTAAGTTAGCTTTTGGCTAACTTTCTAAAGTGTTTACTCATCTTATTTTTCCGTAATACTGTGCATATGTTGATGTATAAATTTTTTAATCCCTAATTTTAATTTGAAAAAAGGGAAATATTTGAGCTACTCTGCAGTCTTCACATAGAGCCCCTGGAAACTGCAGTAATACCCCTGGGGTACATGTACTGTAGGGCTAGGCCCCTGGTTGGGAATCGAATTAGACTGTAATCAACTGGACACTCAGAGAGCTCCTTAGATGATGAAGACAGCTGAATAATATCTCCTGCGGCTGTGAAGGAGCTTTGTAATGTGTGGAGAAGGGAAAAAAAACAAAAACATGATGATGTCATCAGAGAGCGCAGTACTAAATCGCTCAAATATGTTGGTTATATAAATGCTGTGATATTAACTGTCAGTGTTAAAAATCTATCCCCTCAAAATGATATCAAATTCATTTACCAGACATAAAGATAGATTATTACAGCAAGGGTTCAACTGAATCACAGTCCTTCCTATCAGCCCTTCTTCTTCTCTGTTACAGTTTAAGGACTTAATAACCACAATTCTTCCAATCCCTGTTTCCTTTGTCCAGCGTGTGTCAATCAGCTGCTTCTCACACAACTTAGCAGCAAATTTGGATTGTTGGTGATGCAGCGGTGAAGCAATTTCCTGTTTTATATATTGTTTCCCCATAACTTAAATGTCTTTTCTGCTGTGGTTGTATCTATCTGACAGTCACAAAGAGAATCTGCAAAAAAAATGCTAAACAAAACCCAACATAACTGAATAATATCGCCCATGCTCACAGCACCTCCACATCACGAGTCCACAGCCGTGTCGAGCAGTCACACCTCTCCGGCAGAGCACATGTTCAGAATGCGCTTTACCGTCATTATCCGGGATTCACACGTACAAACTGTAACTAGCCCCTTTTCCTTGATAAATCCCATCGATATACATTATAGATGATGGAAAAAAATCTTTAAACATGTTCACTAAAGACAACACTGTGTTTAAAAAAAAAAATCAGCTCATAAATATTTCTTTCAAGCAAATCTCAATACATCTCTCCCACCCCGCCCCTTTCTGCTTTAATAGGGTATTCTATTTTCCCAGCCAACTGGTATGTGTGAGGGGAAAGAGGGAGACAGCGCCTCAGTAACCTTGACTGGAGACAAGCAGGAGACACATGCGTGTCTGGATCGACTTCGCCTGTGATGGCTGTTAGCTAGCTTTCCTCCAGAAGCTGAGCTGAGCTGCCTGCTTGCCTGGCTGGCTGCTGATGTGCTATTACTCGCTTTGGAAGAGTTGCTTGTGTGGAGGATGACACATTATTATCCTTTAATCTCAGTCTCAGCTTGTTGAGCATCAAATTGAAATATCCTGAACAGATGTAAAAACACATGTGAGCCTCAGCGCGCAAGCTGTGCTGCGCTTTGTTTCATCTATCCGTGATGTGAGCCTTAAGGAGAAGCTTTTTAAAATTTCATCACTATTCAAAAGGATAATTAATACGTACCCCCAGGCTTTGATTATGCGATACCCAGTGTGTAGCTGGGTGTTGCCATAATGAGCCACTCATCAGTACTCTGCCTGTGCCTCCCCAACAAACATACAGCTTGCATAAGGTACTTAAGATTCTACTAAGGTGCCATCATGCTTAGGTGCACGTGTGTGTGTGTGTGTATGCATGCTTATATGTGTATGCACCTGTGTAGGGGCTTGTATGTGTGCTTGCATGCGTGGTGTGAGTCCTCTTCTAATTTGCAGCACAATGCTATAGGTTAGATCGCGCCGGTTTCTGCAGTTTGTTTACAACAGGACCCCTGTCAGATTGTCAGCAGAAAGCTGGGCCCTTTCTAGAAATCCTGCCACTGCCTACACACACACACTCTTACACCCCCCCCCCCCCCCCCCCCCCCCCCCCCACCGGACACACACACACTACCGCTCCCCTGCTTGTTCCCAGTCTAAAACCTTGGGAGGAGATCGTGGTTGTCAGTGAGTGGGTGCTTAGGTGATGCAGCGGCGAGATGGACAGGCAGGTGGAGACTGACAGGCCGTGGAATACGAAGGGGAATATTGGGAGTTCAGACATAATGAGACCTGTCAATTTGAATGCCTCAAGGCTAAGCAGTGAGCCGGCTATGGCTGACAACTGAGGCAGCCATTTCTACTCGGGAAAAATATTTCAGAGTAATCTCTCACCCTTGACCCTGAACAGTCTCTAAACAGCACCGTTACAGCACCAATTACATGTCCGATGAACAGAACCCCGACTTCCACTAAACACACCATAGTGATAAAATATCACTATAAAACTGTGTTTATCACTATGACCTTCTTATTTGAAGGGTTTGTATTTAAAAAATAAAAAAGCATTAATGTCAGCTCTTTGTTGTTGTTGTTTATCATTGAGGGCGTATATGTCCTATTCAGACTGCCCTTTCTGCCTGACAGATAATAGGACATCAGTGTGACAGGGTCGGGATTTCCACTGACTTCCTGTTCCTGATACAACATGCTGCTTCTGCTTAGATATATTCAGGCCTCTTTGCCCAAAGTTGTGGGGTATATGGGGAATAGAAAGTGTCATTAGAGATTTGCCCGTGGCTACATATAGCCTGTGATGGTGCTTTAGCCTCTTTAGGATTTAGCATGTTCACCGAGCGCTGAAGTGACACGCAAGAGGGGCTCTGGGACCTGCTGACAGCAGGCGGACCTACGTAACTTTCCTGTCCTTAAATCCAATTTTGTGCTTGACACGGGGCGGTATTAGCTTTGGACAGTGAGTGATAAGTTCTGTGGGTGCATTCGCCACATAGATATAAGCTGTCTCGCACAGGAACCGTTTTCCCACATCAAATTGAGCTATAGAGGGTATGGTAATTACAGCCAGTGCTAAGGAAGTCTTTGATGAAGCAGACAAGCAGTTGTGTGTACGCTAAGAGATGATTTTATCAATTACTAATCAATAATCCTCTCGCAGCTTAAAGCAGATGAAATATACATTTGCCCCTGTAGATTATAGCGCTGAAAAAAATCGTTACATTCGGCACTGAGGCCTGTTTTCAGGGTTACTGCTTTATTGACTTGTGTAAATGATCGTGCACCTGGGAGAAGGCTGGATTATGAAAGGATAAATAATGAAAAAGGAAACAATCAGAAAACGATGATACAGTAATGAATGCCCTCTCTCGCCCCTGCCCCACTCTTCAACCCTCTACTTTCGCCTTCACCTCTCCGTCACCTACTCTCTTCTTTGTATCGTTGAGTGACAATCGTGGCGATACTCAAGGCCTTCCAAACCCTCTTCCTCTCTCCCTACATCCCCCGGTCTCTCTGGTCAGTGGGTGTCAATCAGAGCTTGGCCCTCACGCAGACTGGCAACAAGTATGCTCACGCTTGCAAAACAATTAGGACAGGGCTGTGGTGAAATGGATTCCCGCGTTGACTCCCCACACTGTGCTCTTCTTCTCCCGGCCGACGGGGTCCTGCCATGGGAAGCAATTATCGCTAGATGCCAGCTGACAGCCCGATTCTATTGCCAGTGCGATCAGCCCTCATCCTCGGGCTTTCTCTAGGCAAATAGCATCCTCAACACTCAAATCAAACCTCTTACCGACTATTGGCTTCTATCAGAGAAATAGATGGTTCCCTTTGTACCTCTGGATAATGCAGTGGGAATAAGGTGGATACAGAGGCACAGAATAAAGAGGGGCTTTTGATTTAGCAAGCACTCAACTCAAACTGCTCCATCTCCCCAATGTCCGACCAATCCTAAGAGAGGCCTTTAGAAGGTGTTTAAGAAGAGGAGGGATATGGCACTGGCCAGTGTCCCCTTGACAAGACAACAAGAAGTTGAAGAAAACAAATGAAACCAGGACAGACTTTAATGAGTGCCCATAAACCTTTTAGCACATTTAGTGATGTCTTACAGAGGCCCCCACTGCCCCTCTAATATGGATGATGTTGCATTTATTTATTAACTTGTAAGTTGAAACATGCCGTTGGACTTTTATAAATAATGTCAGAAATGTCTTTTTTTTTCTTTTTCTTTTCTTTACTTTGATGACTTCATGAAGGCAGTTGATACGAGGAAATTACAAATAGAAATACTTCATTATATTAACATTAATTATTAGGTAATAAAGCCCCTCTATAGTTTCATGAGATGCCTGTTAAGTCATTGTTAAACCTTCACTGATCTTTATTGTTTCTTTATTAAGATTAGCACATGCTTTATGCATTTACTATAAAATGAGTAAAAACCATTAAAAAAACCCTTTATGTATAATCTTCTACATCTTTATTACCCAGGAACTAATGCTTCTAATGAGAACTTTAATATAAAGTGTTAGCATTGCATTTTTAACACGTTTTAGAAGACAAGATCTGCATCAATCAAAGAAAATCTTTCAAACTAATTAGCTTTTTTAAGACTAAAGTGTTAGACTCATGCATAGATTTTTAGCAACACTGTTTTGGAAGTGAAGACAGGAAATTTTCTTCTGGGAAATGGGTTAAGATTGATCTCTAATGGCTAAAGAGGACGAGTGTAAGATGAATGAGCCTAAATTAACAAAAACGATACAGTTAATTGTTATAAAAGTCAAACAGTCATCTGCCACTTTGCTTATTAATTGAATAAACACATCAAGGCAAAGTTCAGTCAGTCCTTTAATCGCTTTAATTAATGCACATTGTTCTATTTTCCTCTCTCGCGCCTTCTCTAGCTCACTCTTGCCGGCTCCCTGTGTACCTATATTTGTGAAATAATAAATAAATTAGAGCACTCACTGCCACCAACTAATTATCATGCAAATAAAGCAGCAACAAAGCATAGTGGGACTGTTAATCTGTGCCAGATCGTGGGTGAAATTCCCCAATGTGTTCAGAGATGTCCACTGTGCAATTAGTGAGCAGAGTGACTTGGGATGCTATAGGAGAAGAGAAGAAAGTGCAGCACTAAAGGATGAGAATGACTGTCACTTATTCACTGTCAAATTAATTCTGTTTTCTCTCCCATCTGCCTTTGTATATGGCAAATTGGCTGCAGTGGCTCCATGTTATTTTGTCTTTGTCTCTCTCTGTTTCTTCTTCCATGTCTCTGAATGTTTTGTGCAAAGACTAGAAGTCTAAAGCCCCCTCTAGACCACAAAATATGTTCATAATAATAATAATAATAACTTTCTATTAATGAAAGAACAAAGTAGTGTTTTGTTATTTTAGACTGTTTGCTGTTTTAAGCAAAGAACATAAAAATGAAAAATCCGGACTGTGACCTAAAGTTAATGCTAGATTAAAAGCCATCGGGCTATTATAGTAAATGTTAATCTTCCTGGGATGTGATTAAGGGATATTTTGATTGAATTAGGGTTGAGTAGTGTGTAATATTTTTTACCTTCAAAATTTCATAATAGTATTCTATATATACTGAAAGATGCATCGGGAGTTACTTAGGAAAATGTTGTGATTTAATGCCGTTATAAAACGAATTTTACCCTGAGCTGTTTACCATTACCAGTCATTGTACTGTATGTGAACAAAGATGAACTGTAATTCATTGATCCCCAGCTGGTACAGCCTACATTACGACAAGAAGTGAAAAATCAGAAGTAGCTCTGATGTTTAATAATGGGCTGACTGAGTTACGTTAACCAAGAAACTGAATGTCTTTGGTCAAACAGCATAACAGCTTTTCTGGCAGAAGAAAAGCCAGCTCTGATATGAATTAGTATAATGTATAGAAACACCCTTCGTCCATAGATTCTTGCTGGAGGATTCAATGGCACCTGTATATACTCATAGATCAGTGTGCTGAACAGAGATGATGATTTTGCCTAATGTGACAAATAAACTGCCTTTATTATTTTAAGACGTCATCTTAAGATAAACCAGTAAGTGGTAATATATCAGTTGGCTGACCTTTATTATCTGTACTACAGCCAAAATCCTTTTATGGTCCAGTTGCTTAACTACTTTACATTACAATTAACAATGAAACTGTTATTTCATGACTTACATTACAGTTGTGCAGTTATCTGCGCAATAATTTTTTTTTCTTTTAGTTCATGTGGGGAGAAAAGAAAAATAGTTGAACTATCCACGAGCATTAATTTCAGGTTCACTGAACGAAAAGAAAAGACCGTAATGATAAAGTGCAAACTGCACCCAGGCCAGAAACTCTTTGCAAACATCTGGAAGAACGGCATCCTCACTCAAAGTCTTTTTCTTTGAATGGAACCATCATCTTTAGGGTCTTAAAAGAATTAAAATTGTGCATATTGTAATTGCTGCTTCATATACAATACTCTACTTGCTGCAACATGTACTTTGCAAATCCACTGCAGCGAGCTGTGCTACTGAAGTTGTCAGTATTCTGCCCACTCTTTGTCTTTCTTCTGCTTCTAGTTTTTGGCTGATTTGCAGATTCTGCAACAAACACTTTCTGCATCTGATGCTTTGCTGATATTGCTATTCATATACTGTAGCTTTTAATAAACTCCAACTCTACCCCAGCATTCACTTGTAGTCTCTCCAGAGTACACTGTGCTGAGCCTGGTGTATGCTTGAAGGGATTGACAAGGTCTTAGCCTACCTAGATGCCACATAGCAACCTGCCACATTCTTGACTTGCATAATTAAATCTGCTCCACACGAGTCGGCCGACTGAACCTAAGTTTGAACATATCCACAATAATCCCATTACCGAACATTTTGCGGAAGACAAAGGGAATCAAAGAGGGATTTGTAGTTGATAGCTTCCATAGTACCAGCACTGCAGCAGCGTAGTGTCAGCTTTCCTTTATTGGACTAAATACACAAAGATGTCAAACGCATCACCTGCTATGCCAAACCAATTTTACTTTTAGAGAGCGTCTTCAACTTTCGCCCATTAACCTAGTTTAGAAAACTTATATTCTCACAGGTTATTACTTCCATAGACTTCCCCCCACACAAAGACTGTGAGAATCCTATAAAATACACTGAAAAGAGGACCTTGTTTAAAAATGCAGACCCAGTCTTGATTTATCCCTGGTGAATTCAAAGCACACATCAAGTGCGCACTGCTTAGAGAATTAAAATCAAAGAAAAGAACCAATCAGATACACCCTTTTCCCTCAGTGGCGATGTAGGGTACGTAAATATGCTGGCAAAATAAGAAAACAAACAAGAGCAAAACTGCCTTATTATCAGCAGAGCCATTATCATAACGACCTGATTTACTTAAATCGTGTCCTTATTAGGCCCAAAAGTCTCTCTGTCCCCCGTGGGTAATGAGAGGCCAGGCTGGGATTCTTCTCCCAGCTCTGACATGTCTTTTATTACTCTTACACTAAATGGAGGCAATGATGAACATTTCGGTCGTGTGATTACTTGCTGTGTACCCTTGATGTCAGAGGAGAAAAGTGGTATGCCCTCTTTTAATATTTGATCGATTTTTTTTTCTACCCAATTTGGTCCAATTCATCATTTGGGCCTTTCAATTGCTCACTTGGTGACATTCGTCTAATGTGGATGTCCTGATTACCGGACTCTGATATCAAGTTAGCCTTTTATGTCCAATTTCGTTTTCTTGTCCCAATTTTGGCCACAACCAGTGTGGAAAACTTTCCCCTCGCTGCAATCCAACTTTCGCAAATTGTGCAGAGAGCATATTTGCTCTGCCCTGCAAACCACACGGATAAATTATTCAGAAATCATTTAGATAATTATCATGTGGGCATAGCTAGATAATCAAAATATTTGTTTTTAGTGTGTTCTGATTAGTGCGTGTTTTGGTAACTGCTGAGATACTATGCTTGTAAAACTCTTGAGCTTTTGGCTGGGCAGGAAATGCTGTAAGCAGCCCAATTTCTCAGTGGCATCAAAAATGACAGCATTGCCCAAAAACATGCCTCGCGACAGCTAATGACATGTGGAGGACTGAGCCTGCGATGTGAACGGTACATGAAATAATAAGCTGCTTTTCAACCAGCACATGTTTGACGTATCAGTGGCTATTTTTAAGAGCAAAACATCAGCCTTGTTATAAATTCTGAAAACAGAACAAATTGGTATGTAAACAGCTACAAAATGCCAAGGAAATATTTTTTCCCCCATTGAAAGCGAAACAGCATCAAAATCTTTAAAAAAACAAAAACAAAAAAACCACACTGTCTGCCTCAATCATTTTTATGATGCCACCCTCAAAAAAAATCCTGAAAAACACAAATTTTAGGTTTAAGATGTGAGGGAATCACATTCATTATTTTCATTACAGCACCCACCAAATTGCATCAAGCTTATGAAATATTTCTCCCTCCTGTTCAAAGGCTTGTTAGAGCTTGTATTCAATTACAGCTGTGGCTCTAACATGCTGTCAGGTCTCTTTAGCCAATCATTAGTCAGGGACTATTCCTCACTGCGTATTCGGCAGAGTCAAGCCAGTAAGCAAACGACAGGCCTAATTGTTGTTCGGTCGCTAAAGGTTGACTAATGAACCAGGGGGCTGATGAAGGCTGGTTGGAGTGAGGATGGGGGGCAGGCTGAGGGGTGCTCTCAGCACACAGAATTTGCAAAACTTTCCACAGATCAAAGTGGAGAAGAAACTGGGCATTTTGAGATTTTTTCAGCAGTCCAAAATGCAGCTTCTAGGTTTAAATATGGTGGAAATTAATATGCCTGCTTGTGTGTGTCTTGTAAAAACATTCGGACTAACATAAAACCATTAGTTAACACAAACAAATATAGTTGCAACTATATAAAAGCCCAGAAACAAAGCAGAAATTATTTCTTACCCCCAGACAGGTTTGCTCTCTCTGTCACTCTCTCTCTCGTACCTTTCTACAGCACTGTAACTCTGATTGAAGGACTTTATTCTGTATGACAAGGCAATGATGTGAGGATGGGCTTGTAACATGCAACCGCTCTATGAGCCCTACTTTGGAAAGGAAACAAAGAGAAGCTTAGGATAGCCAGACAGTCACAATGCTGCTGATTCCCCTTTACACTTAAGAGGACAGGTAGCATGTTTTGAGAATCTGACACTAAAACTGATGGGCCAGAACTGGTGTGTAGCACATTCAACAGTAACATTGGGAGTCAAAAGAATCTATAGGTTGTGAATATAAATGCTTAAAATAATAATACTGAGGACAAGATTTGTTAGGGAAAATGGTGGGTCCTGTGCATTTTCACTGTCAATGTGCTTTGCTATCAAGAATTAAAAATATTACTGGAAATTGAAAATTATATATCTTTTTTAAAATATAAACAAAATGCATCAAATTACAATAGTGCCAGTAATGCTAGCCTCCCCCTCAGTTTTTCTTAGGTTTCTCAACCTGACTGTCGTTGTTCACTTTACAAGAATTCAAATATTCTCGTTCACCCAATTCCTATATTCTAGCTTTAATGGCAACTGGAGGTGACAGTTATCATGATTCTGTGTGGTAAAAATTCAAATGAATTGAACTATGTTTTAAAAAAAAATCACATAAATTATGGCTAAGTAAACAAAAAGCTTCTGGTGTCTTTGTATTTCCTCACATTAGCATACCAGGGATCTTCTGCTTGTGAGGTGAGAGCTAACTGCTATATTATGGGAATACACATTTAAGCTAACTTGCAGTTGTGTCCTCTTAATTTTAAGTATTCAGCATTCCTTAGATAAAATTATAGTCAAACAATAGTTTGAAAATGTAGATATGAGGCTACATCCACACGTACACGGGTATTTTTGAAAATGGAGATTTTCCGTTTTCGTTTTAAAAAATAATCCCGTCCACACGTAAAGGCAGAAATGAAGGAAAACGCTGCTATGAACATGCCAAAGGAACAGGTGCCGATATATTTCTAACCGTGCAGAAATGTTGGCCAATCAGAAGTCTAGAAGCCTCGGTGGGAAAAAGTAAACAAAGCTGGGGCATAGAAGCAGAACCAAGTCGTATGTGTGGAGGGACAGTAACTGTGTGTATATGTAAGCATTTAAACACTGCAAAGAGTAGAATTAACAGTAACAGTATTGTAGAAATTAATTTCACCGAAACAATAACGTGGCGCACAGTGTGATGTCAAAAAATGCGCACACCTTTGACGCTGCGTTTTCTCCGTTTTTCTCATCCACACCTAAATGCAAAAACGGAGTTTTCAAAAATATCCACCCTGGCCGGAGTTTTTAAAAATCTTCGTTTTCAGTGACCAAAAACGCTGTTTATGTGTGGACGAAAGGTGCAAACGCATAGAAAAATCTGCGTTTTCAAAAATACCCGGGTACGTGTGGACGTAGCCTGATATGCTAACACAAAAACCTCAGGCAGAAAAGTAACAAACTAGTGTTCTCCCGCTGCTAGTCCAAACCCTGGTTAAATAGTTACATTTAAGGTTAGTTAGTCAACAATAACAGTCACAGCTGGATGAATCTTGGAAATGTATTGAAATACATTGTCTTTAAGTTTTTGTAACTATTTTTTTTAACAGTGTAAAAACTCGAAATTTCTTTGCATTGGATCCATTTTCTGATAATCATACTTACATTCAAAGTCAATGTTTGCAGGGCTTTTTTCTTACTAGGAACAACATGTGTTGTCATTACATAATTGTTCTTTTCAGGTCTGTTTCCTCAGGCAAAATATAAGGTGTTGACAAGGCAAGTAAGGGCTAACGTTAACATTAGAATTTTCGTATATTTCATAAAATATGACATGAATATAAAAGCCTGTTTCCCTGACTTAATGTCAAACTTGTAATTTCTTCACACCCCTTTTCCAATTGTAATGAATTAATTAATTTAACCTGAATGTTTTATACTAACTTCTTTCCTATAATGATTGTAGTAGATGTACGTCTATACTTTTAACTCAACATGTTAATCAATCTGCATAAAACTTCATATATAAACTGCCTAGGGTGCCAGAGTTATCAAAATCTGTATAGCTTTTAGGGAATTGTTTTTAATGAAACTAAAATCCTTGTATTTTTTATGTTTAGAAGCTCAAAAAGATCTGCAAAATCACGTGTACGTTACACACTGTGTGAGAAATTTGGAACAATAATTCCATTATTCCTCATTTGGGAATAATGGAATGGGATGAATAAAGTATTCTGATTCTGATTTGATGTTTACGAGCTGCCGTTTTTGATGTTCACTATACACAGTGGTATAATGAACATGAAAAGATTCACAGAATTAACATGTGTGTGATTTTTTTTATACATATGAAGCAAATAAGAGCTGCAGGCCTGTTTTTTTTTTTTTCAGGTTTTTACACATGTAGGTCTTTTTTGTACATGTGCAGAACAAGCTAGTCCGTATCGTGACTAACGTACAGTAAAGGCTAACAGGGGGCATTATCACACAAATGTAAGTCCTGTCTGCTAAACAGTTCACGTAAACTTAAAGTCACACGCTAAGTTTGTTATACAAATATAACATAGAGCGTTTATCTGAGGTGTGTATTTTTTGTCTCCCTTTTACCCGAGAGAAAAGCCAAACAGCAGGCCTCCTGGTGAGTTTGACTATGTCACTGCATTTCATCAGAATACCCCAGACTCACCATCAGTCTGAACCAGTTCAAATAGCTAAACTCAGTCTCTCAGCAGCCGGCGCAGAGGCACGAGGCCTAATAAGCACATGCTAAATGTGATAAGCTGCTTTGTAGCTGCATTTTGCCAGTTTTTTTTTTTCCACCATTCTTTTCTTCCACCCTGGTGATTTACTCACTCCAGGCGATGTGTGCTTTTTGTTCGACGTAGATTTGTACACACCACAGAGCCGTGCAAATAGATTTCTGTCTCAATTGGTCCCTCGGTGTGACACAGTGGAAAGATACTTGGACAGAACGCAGGGCGAAAAGGGATTTTTATGTTACAAATATTCAAGTGCTAAATCACAGTGTGTGCTTTGAGGAGGCTGAGTTTAGTATTTTTAAGAGGCCCCCGTTGGAAACTGTGACTGGAGGCTGAATCCAAAACTCACTGCAGCTCAGCACCACTCATGAAAATTCATTCACAAGTACCTGTGCAGAGGTCAAACTGAAGTTTGGGGAGTGTTGCCAAAACATCTCCCACACATGAAAGCCATTTTTTGTCATGGGTGAGAGAGATAGGTGCCATTTGGTTTGAGTTATAAAAGCACACATAAATGGAAAAAATGTATCTCCTGATGGTTACAGTAACCTTATATGAATATATATTATTAATATATGTCCTTGCGTGCATGTGTTTTAATATATCTCACTTGTTCCCTTCTTTGCGGCGTAAAGACAATGAGCCACTTATGAGTACAGCACTCTGGCGTCTCCATCCCTCTCACTGAGGGGCACTTTGACCAGCTGGTGAATTGCACAGCCAAAGAGATGAAAAGCAACTCTCCGCAACTCACTAGAGTGGTACTGATGGAACCTTTTAAGACCAGAATTGCTGCAGTGAGTGAAAACATGGCCAACACTCTGGCCCGCTGATGTCATATCCCAGCTGTTACCTCAATCAGAACAGGTCCCACCACGACTAAGTGAGTCTCAGCGTGACGCATTCCACATAAGACGCAGTTGCTCGATAAAGCACGAGGAGCTTTTTGAAGCGCTGTGTCTTAACGGGTACTCTTGTGACCCCGCTGCCAACTAGCAGGTCTCCAAAGGCCTGCTGGTTAAAAAGAGCCAGGCTCAATCAGCACATGCTTATACTGGTGATGACTCCCTTCCCCTTGTTGCTGTTATTCTATCAGTGTTCCCTTATATTGCCCTCCATTTTCCATCTTTTATAACAGATGGCACTCTCATGCAGCTGTTGAGTGGTTGTCCCCGATGTCATTTTAACAGGGCCCTGCCTCCTCTGTTTAGCACCCATCTTTCAGCATGTGTACCTAAGCATTTTTGTTTGATGACATCTTCTTTGTGGTTTTCACAGTTAAGGCTGCTGATTGACCCGCCACCCCTCCTTTTCTTTTTACCACTTGTATTTGGAATGTTGATTGTGCGGCGAATTGTGTTATAACAGCACGAGGGAATGAGCGTCCGCGTCGGAGCAGAGAGTTTGCTGTCTACTTGTGTCAACAGCCATTTTAGCCTCCTTCTCAGTGTGAAGGGCACCGCATGGCCGGCTCACACGCGGAAAGGACAAGCATTTATTTCGATTTTTGACAAGTGCCAGGAAGACCTTAGCTTCACTGTCAGGCCGCGCGTGTGTTTGTATGTGTGTTCGGGAGAGTCCATGAATGTTATTGTCTGAGGTTTCCAGAGAGACTAGCGGAGCAGAATGGCCAAACACCAGGTATGCTCGCTTTCTTTCTCGCCCAGGGCAAGGTAAGACATGTTAGCATTCACAGGCTCTAAGCACTAGAGGCCAACTAGCTGAAGAATGGAAGGAGAAGTCGACAAATGACATGCGCAGCGCATTAAACCTCATTCAGGGTCAGGACAGAGGGACGAAGGGGCCGGAAAACTGGGAATGTGGACGAGTAGAGCAGAGCAACATTTGTTTCTGAATGCGTCGGAGTGTGCGCGGCGTGGCCAGTGCTTTGTTAAATGAGTTGCGTTGTTGTTTTTCTGTGTCATCAGGTATTCAGCACTAACACTCGATGGAAAGTCAAGTCAGGGATGCGCAGGAATAAAAAAAAACCTGAGGAGAACTCGGGTAAAGACAGAGCAAGAGAACTCCTGTCAGTGCTGACTTTATTAGGAGTCGCAATATAACAAAACAGAGTTTACTTATTTACTCTAACGCTCCCCGACAGTTCCAGCAAATTCTTCCAACGTTGTCAAGTGCAACTGTGAAACCTGAAGCAGAACCCCCAAACAAGAGGAGTCTCTGGTATTGTTTTAATTATGCGCTTTTTCGTTTCATTTTTCCCCTGCCGAAAGCCGGTAGAGGAGCGCGTGAGTGAGAGAACAAGCATGCGTGTCTAGTGTTAGGAAGCACCCCAGTGATTCTTCAGCAGGTACAAAAGCTGGGATGCAGGAAATAGCACTTATTAAAGTCAATACATATACATATTCCTGATGCATAATTTATGGCTACTTCTGTAGCATTAGAGCAAGCACTGGAGAATTACTTCACACACTACCACAGTGTGGGATTTTTCAAAGCGTTTAGAAGTGGTGCGCAAAATAAGGCAAAATCAGGGCAGAGACAACAAAAAAAAGAGAAAGTGGTGTGTTTAGGAAAAGCATTAATGCCGTTCATCTGTTCGGGTCATTGCAATAGCATTTAAGTTATGAAATATGTGTTTCTATTGCACATCAATTATGTTATGATAAACCGCCAAGGTTTTTTCAACATAACAAATTAGATCTTTGAGGCAAAATGAAAAAAAATAAAAATAAACTCAAAAACTTGCACATAGGAAAAGAAGTCTGAGAGATTTTTTGCTTAGCATTAAAGAAAAAGCCTTCTTATTCCCAAATCATGTGTCCGCTGTGTCAGACAACAGGTTAATGGGGCAAAACAACTCAATTAAATAAGTCAACAGTTTGTGGTTCCCATCATTAGCGGTGTAGCTAAGCAAGCCAGTGAATTGCACATTCCAGACTAAAGCAGCCGGGCCATCTGGTCCCCCTAGTGCACAAAACCTCTCTTTCATATTAAGTGTTTATTGTTTTGTTAGATTGATGCCGTTAATATCGGCCTCTCAGAATGACAGATTAGCATCACCTCCTAATCAGCGCTATTAGGAGATAAATATCAGTAATTTAATCACTACAGCAATTTCTTTTACAATAATAAGATTTACAAATGTAAGCGATTAAGTAATTAGCTCACATCTCTGAAGATTACAGTCCTCTGGACTTTAGCGCGTCTGGTTTTCTGAAGATTACACAATTTCACTTCAACCGACTGCCTTCATTTTTGTGAATGAGATCTGTACTTGACCAAAGCATAAAGCAGTTTGAAAATGACCCTCGAATTCCTTCGAGTCATTTGTTTTTTTCTTAAGTGCGCTATTTTCCGAGTGGCCACGCAGCACAAGCACTGCACACAAGGGAGATGAATGCCTTGCATTTATTTCAACTGAAAAATTATATACACTTGATAAAATAAAGGCTGGCTGTTAGATGATATATCTAAACAGTTATCAAGGATTTCTTTGTTGCTGGGAGAATAGCGGCCCTTGGGCTACCCGTGATTTCAACATTCTTAAGCTCTACCTTTTTTTTTTTTATTTACAAAGTAATTTATCGGTTAGTGTTAATTTCCTAAATGCAACATAAAAGGAACGCAGTGCGGTGAGAAAAAAAATTAAAGGGGAAAATCATAAAAACAGCAGAGAATCGGCCAAATTGCTTCCATGTGTCTGTGGCTGCCAGAGCTAAAGGAAGCAAGGCACTGTCTAAATGCCCCTGACCCGCCGAGACTGGGCCAATTCAGTTTGAAAGGCCCAGCTCTCTAATGAAGGCCTAATTTTTATTGCCACTCCATTGACTTCAAAGCAGTTCAGGTTGCCAAACATAATTTCACTGGAGGTATTTTCAGGTGCACTGCAAATAGTTCATAAATAATTTCCCCATTAGTCCAGGCGATGCACTTTTTGGGTGAATGTTTCGTCTGTTCTGTCCCTGCCACACCACTCCCTCCTCCTGGCCTCGACACCACCACTACCATCAACACACCGAGAAATAGCCCCGCATCCTTCCTCAATCCCTGCACCCCTGTCAGCCCTAACCTTAGTCCTTTAGGAGCTTAAGGAGTCAAATACCATTTAGTGGCTCTGTGAGTTTTCTGTTGAAGCAGTGAGAAAGGCTGGCTATTGCTCGGCTCTGTCAATCCTTTAAGGAGCCCCACAGTCAGGGATACACAGCTTCGCCATTACAGGATTAGTGAATTAAAATAAATCCAGCCTGAAGAGGCCCAATCACCATTGGCTTATTGGTTGTGACCATGCTGCCACTTTGAATGGCTACCTGCTTTAGTGCACATTAGCTCAAACATTCCCACAATCTGCCCGGCTTATCAAAAGGTGTCCAACTCCGGTTGATTTATATAAATTCCACCTGTAAGATCTCTAAGCATTAGAGTCACAAAGAAAAATTAAATAATTTAGTCAGTTTTACTAAATTATAGCATTTAACTCAGTTTTGTTCAGAAACCCTGGCATATATTAACATCAGAAATGGGTACTAAGGTTGCGACATTATTTAAGTTACACTAAATTTACATAATTATGCCGCCTTCAATGTTCGCATTAGTTCAGTATGATCATTAACAATGCTACCCTTTAAAAGTTTTCGAAGGCACCTCTCCAAAATGTGGTCTATTCTGTCAAATCAACATTTTAATGGATAGTGAAAGCCTCCCAGGATCCAGCAATCACAAGACTAATTCAAAACAAACTAATAATAAAAAAAAGAATTGATGCCATCAAAGCACATGTGTTTCCCATTTGCATTCTCAGAGAAGTAGTGGAATCTTGCGGGTCCATGCCTCGACTTAGCAAGCCGTTAAACCACTTTTTTTTTCAGTCCAAGGCTTTCTAAAGAACTTCATAAAAAAGAGAGACTGTGAGCACTTTTTGATAGGCAATAACACACAGAAAGCTCCGAGATGAGTTGGACAGCTCTGTAATCGACTGGGCACCGAATCCCACAGACAGGAATACCAAGCTGCGTGCCCATTAACCACCCCTTCCCCCCCTCACAACAACCCACATTCGTCCCCCTTTTTTACATTTCGATGTTATTATTGTTCTATAATTGCATTTCCTTCCCTGCAGCAGACCAAATTCTTTGAAGTGGAAAAAATGGAACACTTCTTTATTGTAAGCAGGCAGGTATTTTGCAATAAACTGGGCTGTTGTCATTGTACAGCTAACACGCTTAATGGGAAAACGGGCCATAAATCACAGCAGTGATAACTGATTACTCTCAGCTCCTCTTCCTCTCGCTCCTCTCTTATTTTTGTTCTCCACCGCTCAGTTTATCTAACACTCCCCCGTCCCACGCCCAGAATGCTGCGGTAGGGCTGAAATGCGGGATCGTGCGTGGCATGAGACTTCAGTGTTTGGGTTGTAAACAAGCAGTTGCATTGAAATGTTTTTTCGTTTTAGTTCATATGGGTGGTATTTAAAAATGTTCTCTTTTATTTAAAATGAAATCAGAACATGTGCACTTTTTACTTGTGGTGTTTATTTATGAAGTATAAAATTAGCCGCCAATATGATTTAGGGAAATTGTTCTTGCTTGGGTTTGTATATTATGAAACATTTTTTCCTCTTACTGTTATGTATTGCTTTATCCTGTTGTTAATATAGTAAGTAAACTGACCATCACTCAGGACAGGATAATATTAATAACAGTGTTTCTTGGATTCATTATGCTGCTATTGAACTATAATGATGGTGATATTAAATCTCTATAATAACCACTGTGTGCTTTATTTTATTGATCTGTTGGTATAAACACTCACACTGTAACTAACTTGCTTAAAATATTCCCCCAAGCTACTTTCTGTACCATATATATATGTATATGCACTATATGTATGGACAGCTGCTTCTCATACTGCTGCTATGTTTGCCTGTGTTTGAGATCTGATCAATAATAAAAGACTGATGTGTCTCATGATTCATGACTACAGCCACCCTAATTCCCTTACACACACAAACCTTCATTAATGAGTTGTTATTGGAAGAAAGAGAGCCCTCGGTATCTGTTAAACACACATCGGTCCTCTTAATGAGCCCTCTCCCAACACACACAGTCGTCTCTGTGTCAGCTCTTGGGCATAGTCCTACCCCGAGATTCTAACCCGCACTTCCTAAAACACGATGGAGGAGAGCCATTGTTCCGCTGCTTTAGGTGAAAATGTTCTTATAGCTGAAAACATTACCTTAACCGTACCTTTGGTTGAACGGCACCTCTCATGTTCCTTGAAGGAAAATGAAAAGCATCTGCTTCAGCTGCTGGGGAATTATTCCTCTCTACTGCTGGGATTGAATAGGTCCTTGAGTCGGTTTGATTTTTGATGGATGGAGATATGTCCAGACTGGCTCTGTGTGCTCTTGCAGGCCCTAATCCAGGCCCCAAGAGGCCCCTAGCCATGTCCTTTATCCAATTCAGCCAACTTCCAACAGGAAATGAGGGCTTCAGGGGGCACTGGTAAGGAGACAGGACACTGAGTCACATGGAGGGCCACAGATACACTGCACACCAAGAGCATATGTGAAACAAAAGAATGCACTGATAATATTCAGTGGATCGCTAATAGAAAACAGGGCAGCTGCCAAAGAAATACTTTCTTTCTTTCTTTTTTTTTGTTGACATAAATCAGTTTGTCTGAACCAGACATGTAGAGCTCCAAATTTCCATCCAGGAATTACTTTCACTCAGCTCTGGCTAAAAAAATAATAATAATTAAAAAAAAAAAAAAACAGAAAAGAAAAGAAAAAGAAAAAAAAACCCATTTTGAGTTCAAAGAATCCTTAAAAAGTTTGGGGGCTTTTGTCTTGTGAAAAGCAACCCGTCCGTAGCGGAGGCAGCCATTAGATGTTCCGGACATAATTAATCAGGAAGAGCAGCACGACACTGATCTGCATCAAACACTCCCCATTTCCAGATATCTCCTCCAGATTTTCCACTAACACTTTCTAATCATAAATAATCACACACAAAAAAGACTCTCAATTAGATTAGTCTCCAAAGTCCTGGCATTACAGGGGGAAAAAGACATTCCTCTGGTCCTTTGCTAACTTTCAAGCTAAAGCGTAATTGCTCTCTGGTGACTTCATGCCAGTTGCAAGCTCGGGGTTTAAACTTGCCTTATTAGGGGTTTGCAGAGCTGCATGGATTGAGTATATTGAGTTTAGACTGTCTACTATGAAAGGGAAGATTGGAATCATCCAGTATATGGAGATTAAATTGGCCCTTGTTTTGATTATTGTGCGACATGTTGTGAAGTTATCGTCTGTAACATAATGATGTCTGGAATTTGTGCCCAGAGTTTTCCATTAGTTAGGCAGTTTTTCAGGGGAAAAGCTCCAGTGAGTAACAGACAGTCTTAAGATGCCTACTGAGAGGTTTTTATGATGTTGTAGCGGCATTTGATATGTTTTTCAACTTGCATCTTTAATCAATACGACTGACCAGTACAGTGGTTTGCTTTTGAGAAAAGAAATAAAAATCGCCTCTTAGTGCGTCCGCTATGCTTTCACTTAACATCGCCAAAAAGGAAAGAGAACTGAAAACATCGATTACAAATGACAGTCCTGTTGCTGGAAATTGTACTTTGCTACAACCACAGCAAACCAGTTATGACATTGCATATCACAAGTCAGAAACTGTCCTCAAAAGAATAATGGCAGCATCAGTCATTTCAGCAAGTGCCATTAAAACAACATATGTTTACGTTCAAGCGGCTAAAGCTTTTCAGAAGCTATTATTTTAGAGTCTAATCAGGGCAGACGTCAGCGTGGATGGATGGGTTTTTGTTTGCGCATGTATGAGAATGATGGTTACATAACCTTTTGTTATGTTTTTATTTTTATTTTGTTTGAGCCAGTAAAGGGGAACTTTTGGGGTTACAAAAGATTGTTTTTTGCAAAAATGACCAAAGTTCTTAGTTAATATACTGTATGACTACAGTAAACAGTTTTCTAATAAATGTATTTTCTAAATCATGATTTTAAAGAGCTAGATAATACAGCATGAGTTTATTTTAAGACATTTTAGGCAATAAAGCACGATAAAGTGCATGGCTACCATGTGATTAAAGCTGGTATCCTCAGAAAGAGATATTAGAGCAGTATATTAGGTAGAGATGCGCTGATCAATTGGCCTGGAACTGGAATCGGCTGATCAGTGACCGGCCGGCCCCATTAATTTCGTGAACATGCAACATTTATGCAAAGTGATGCTGACTCATAGCCACATGCTAACATGCCATCAGCGTAGAAGATCTATACTGTGAGTGAAGACCCAAAGTTCACCAGAGTAAACCTCAAGTGGACCACCACGAAAATGTTCATAACAGCAAACCGAAAAAAACATCTCCCAGCTGACCATGGATATTTTAAAGAAGCTAACAAACGTAAAGTAGCTAAAGCTAAAGCTAGCAGTTAGCAGCAAAGAATGAAAGCAGTTATGAGGAAAATTACAGTGATGAGTGAAAAAACAGAAAAGGTTTGTTGACAGTTAAAGTTATAAACATACTAGAAAATTATGTAAGTAACTGATTGTATTTGTTATGTTACATAAATCTACTGAATCTGCACTTGTTTGATATGGTAAAATATAGTAGCTAAAGGTGCGCGTGCAGGAAGTCATTTTGAGTTAATTGTTTCTTCCCAATAAAAAAGAGTTCTTGGAGCTTAGGAGAAATTGTAAAGTCTATGATCATTTCTTTTTCATGACAAAAATATATTTTGCAATGAATAAAAGTAGATTTTTACTTACATATGCTGTTAGCTATAGTTTTTAGAATTAAAATCACTATCAGCAGGACACACTTGGAAAAATGCCAGAAACTGGAATCAGAAATGAATTTTGCAAATCAGTTCATCTCTAATATGAGGGTATTTTTAATTCATTATCACTACATATGATTTGAGATGCCATTACTAGGAAGCGCGTGAACATGGATGGGACCTACAACATCATGTCCCCAGATCCCATCAGCAATAATAGGAGTGATTGGAGTGTTTGGAAGTGGTGTGGGATACTTACTGCCTGGTAAAGGAATCAAGGAGTCACTGCACTGAAAGGAATTCCTTTCCCCAAACCCCAGATTTTTGTTTCTTCCTATGCCAACTGAGATTACTGCACGAGGGTATTTCCCCCTGCATCAGCCCCCCAAGTGAAAGAAATTGCATTGACCTCTTCTATCTATTGCTTCCATATGCGAGCAGTTATCTCTCTTGCAAATGGAAATGAGACCCAAAATTGCAACAAATGGGGCCATGCCACTGAATGCAGATGTTCTCTGCTCCTCGCCCAGAGTACACATGCCCGATCAAATTAACTTTAACCCCTCTGCCGACAGAACAGACAGCTCTTTTACAAACTCTCCACTCCAGCAATTTGTTTTGAGTCGAAGCCCAGGGAACAACTGTATGTCCGCATGAGGTAAATAAGAAGTGATAGTATCAAACACCTGGATTCAGTGTTACCCCACTGGAGGGGCCGAGGCTTCTAAGTCTTCCCCTTCCTATGCAAGGGCCATGTTGGTCTCCTGGTCACTTTCCTCTCATTGCATTTTTCTCTACGCAGGCTGTGAGGAAAATTTTGACTGAGAACACCTGCTTGTGGGGTGATTCTAGGAGGTCGAGGCTGAGGAGCTACAGCGATGGAGGGATGAAAGAACCACGAGAGAGGGGTTGAGGGGGAAGACCGCGAGAGGCTAACAGGTGCTTCCTCTATGGGACTCTGGGAAAGAAGACGACTGGTAATGTATGTAAATGAGAGCAGACTTTGCGTGCCCATATCCCTTCATGAAGTCCCTCTGTCTTTCTCTCTCTCTACTCCCCCGCCTTCTGAATAATAAGAAAGTCCTATAAAAGTGGCCTCACAGATAATTTACCAAATTGGTTAAATGTTGCTGAGAGCCTGGAGTGTTAATATGCTTCCATTCAGAGCAGGCAGAGGTCATCGGAGTCACTGGTTACCAGGAACCAGACAGAAACACAACAGCACTCTGATGATCCCATCCCACACAATGCCCTTTAGGGTTGTTCTGTAATGACCAGCATGTCTGAGCACATTTACCGCAACATACATCTACACCGGGATATGAACTGTGTTTTGTTTACCCACACATACACACTTTTGGAATGACCTACTATTGTTGATGGCTGTGTTCTTTATCTTTGGGTCATTTTGTGTGTGTTTTTCTTGCATTCATTCATTCATATACGTATAATTCTATAGAAAACAAATTTTTATTTTCTTTTGTGCCTGCCACCATCTGCTCCCCTTCAGGGACAATGATTATGGCTAATGAGTGTTTCCAAGCCCAGTCCCTCATCTATCTCAACAGACCCAAAACACAGAACATGTCCCTGCTACTTCTCCGCACATAGCCCCCTTTTGCCTCCACACATCCATCTCTCTTCCTCGCCCTCTCACACACAGCAGCAGCAGCAGCATCACGGCGGCTAAATCCATCCCATCATTTATAAGGCTGTCAGCTTAAAACACACACATATTACATATATGTAGAAGGCATGCCGAACTGGAACATACAGGTGCTAACTTATTTAGCTGGGTCTGTTCCTGGTCCAGGCTAATGAGGAGCAGGTGAGTGGCTGTTGCTTTAATCAAGTGGAGAGTGGGCCGCGCACAGATTTGCAGCTTGTTGAAAGGCCAGTCGTACACATGGGCTTCATTATGGGGTTAGGGGAAAATCAGTCAGGGACAATTGTTTTCCCACTCCTGCTGCTAAAGCGAAATACTTTTCTGTCTTTAAGTCTCATGCACACACAGACGACTCCACACAGAAGATGATAGTTTCCAACTCGCCTGCACTGGAGAAGAAGTAAATCCAGTGTCTTCCCCAAGTGCCTAATACAGGCACGAGTCAGTGACTCATCAGCAAGGATAGGGTATTATCAGCTTTGTTAGATGTTGCTAAAGTCAAGTTAAGCATAATATGCAAAGAAAAAAGATGCTTTTTTCAGTTATATGCATAAGTAAAGTCCTGATGTGTGGTCGTCTGAACTCAAAATATAATTCATGAGTAAATGTAGGTAATATTACAGTAGACAGTAACAGCTCTGCAAAGATGTTAATTTTCTGCAAAATGTTTAGGCTGATTTATGGCACGAGGCAGGGGCTTCAAACAAACCACAAAGAGGACTGGCTAAAAGGAATTAACGCACACATCTGCAAATGCTGCATCTTTCTAGAGTTGGGTGATTAAACAGTCGTTAAAGCTGCTCCGATCGATGCATTCTCAACAAAAGAATTGCAGTTGTTTCAGCATAACACGAGAATATCCACCACGCGTACAATAAAAGGAAACTACATGACTGAAAATGTCTGAATTTGGTAACTTCTTCTGAATACAGTTGCGGTTAGAAGCAAAACAAAAAACAACCCAGTGATAATAGAGCCGTATATTATACATACACTATAAGGTGTGTTTTGTTGAAGCTGGTTTAGCTAGCATGTAGGTAACACAATATTTTACTTGTTCCTTCACCTGGAGGAAGGTGCGCAACTTCCTTACTGCTCTCTGACACCAACTGCAAATAAAGCTGAACAAGAAGTTTCCTTTTTTTCATGATTTCTTTGTGTTTCTGGAGAGCACGCCGGACGGATGAGCGTCAGACCTGTCTGTGCGGCTCAGGTCATCACCAAAGTCATCAAAGTGGAATGGTGGTGGCTCTGGCTAAAAGGAAATTTATGTCAAAACATATATCTAAAGTGACTCCGTGACAAATTCTGCAAGTAGATTTGTCACACTATGAATCAAGATTATAGTGTCTAAACAAAAGGGAAAATATATATATGTTGGTGGGCCACAAAGAGCCCTTTGTGATTTATGGATCACTGGGGAGGTATAAAAGCACATTCACACAAATTATTCTTACAATTCAGACAAATGAGCAAATGAGTCTATGTTAGTCTTGATGGGAATATATGACTGTTTTAAGGAGCTACAACATGGAGCCCCCACATTTCTAGTTTAAATGGAGTGACTCTCAAGAATTATGATGTTAAAAGGTCTAGCGTGGAACTGAGGAGGCCTGTGTTTAAAAAGTTAACATCTGCGTTTGATGAATGAAGGTATGAAACTGTTATAAATATGTCGCGGCTGGAAGTAAACAGTTACTTTAGTATTTGACAAATTAAGATTTGATTTGCAAATTTATTTTTAGATTTATTAGATGAGTTTCCTGGTTATATTGCCACAGGAAATACACGTATAAATTGAGAAATTCTGCTTTAATTTGAGGTCTAATTTTTAAAAAGTTGCTGTGTCAAATTGTTTCTGAAGCGCATCTTTTTTTTACTGACTTTAGTTGAATATAAAATATAGTCACTGAGTTTATTTTTTTCAGACAAAATACAGAAAATAAAAATAAAACCCACAGAGGTAAACTCCAGCCTTCTCGTTCTTTTTTTTCCTCGTGCTGGTTCCTTAAAGATTTCCCATCATCCCAGCTCCCACACACTTAGCAAAGCCACAGAGCTTATACCCAAAGCTTCTTCTCATGCAAACCGCATAATTTTTTTCTGTTTACCTTAACAAACTTAACTTCACATTCAGTGTTTTTACGTCTTTAATATTCACAAGAGGGACGTGTAAGGCAGAGTTGGCTTTCTGAGTCTAAACTTTAATGACTACCTAGTACTTAAAAATCATATGCTTTCTTCTGCACTTGAACTTCCTCGGGTGAATTTAAAGGAAGAGCGTGTGTGTGTGTGTCCAAAGGTGCGTGTGTGCGTGCGTGTTTGACGATCTCTGCGTGGCATCGTTGAAAAATTAAACTCGACCCAGCGCCACATCTGCAAGACTTCTAGTGAACTTCGGAAGGTCATCTCCAAGTAAGCACAAGGCCTGGCTTTGCATAAAACTCACCGGCTGATCTGTGACAAAGCTGCTTAATGTGTCACTCTGCTGACAGCCTCCCATCAGTCCTCATCAAGTCCAGCCGTGTCAAAAGTGTCAGCTGGAGTCTCTCACCATACACTGACACCCCTGCCATATGAAAGCAGGTGACAGGAGGAGTTACTGTCACTGAGGAGGGGCTGTGAACTCTCATCAACCCCTCTGGCTGCTGTTACCACTGCGCAAAGACGCGATGACGAGAAGCGCTTTTGGGACAGTCACTGGCGCTGAGCACGGGGCAACTGGGAGCATTTTTGGCTTTTCTAGCAGAAGTCTCTCCTTGGAGACAGGTGGCTGTTACAGCCTGCACCTGCCGGGTTGCTCTGGGCAGGCACGGCGATGTGAAAAGAACCTTTGACCCCTGACCCTAACATTGCACGAGAAAGTAAAACAGGGGTAGCAGAAAATGACTTCACGTCTGATGAAGAATTTGAAGTGGGAAGCGGGAAAACGAAGGAAAAGTAGCAGTTAAACTGATTCCCGTGAGCTGTGTTGGGAGAAATTTGATACCTGTGTAACGCTTGGTCTTTTTTGTGTGAAAGGGGTCGTGCTTTGCGTGGATTTATTCTTGTATCATTGCACTAAAGGGAGAATTACTTGCAAAACGAAATGGTATATATTTATGCTGCTAACATCCAGCTTAACATCATCATCATCTTAGATTGAGCTGAATGACAAGGAGCTGAGCCGAACTCTGATTGTGACTCTCGGTTGCCGGTAGGTGCAGCTGTAGTTCAAGCCAGCAAAAAAAGAGACGCCAGTCCGGGGGCTGGTGGTGAAGGGGAGGAAGAGGGGATAATGTATGGTCTGACTTAAATTAGAGCTAATTGAGGGATGATATTAACAGACTGTGAAATTTTTTGGAGAGCCGTTTTGGAGCTAAACCCTTTGTACCATAAAGGAACTGAACCACTTGGCAACAGACATGTTAAGGGGGACACTGGGAAACATTTTCCCTGGTATCCCATCGAAGCTGATCAGCTTTCCAAGTACTGAGAGAGAAAACAGACGCTGTTTGATTAGTCAGAATAAGAATCCAACAGATGCTCGGTTGCAGAGGAAAGCAAATGAATCTTGACTGGAGGAAACTCCCGCAATTGTTTCTTATCACATTTTGTTCCATCTACTGTTGTATCATAGTGATTGTTTAGCTTCACGCTGTGGATGAACAAACATGTTGGAAGGTCTTGGTGCATGTCAGGTGGAGTTCTTTGAGCTCCTTAGAGTAGGAAGTTTCACCAGCGGGGTCTGCTAGTCATATGAGCTGCTCTACTTCCTGTGGCTACAACCATGTTTCCTGTTTGGCTGTTGGCCCTCTTAGCACAGTCCTGCATGATGTATAACGGACCGAGTAGCAGAGTGTCTGTTCATGTTTCTACACTTGTGTGTGTCCGCCTGCCCGGCAGACCATAAAGCTGTCTCAGCTTAAGCAGTGATTAATACGCCCATCACTTTCTAAATGCTGCCTGCCTGTTCTCCGGCCTCGGCCTCCACAGAGTAGACCAATGTTTGCCTTTCCCAAAGCACCCTCCCTTTACGACAGCGCAGGGTCAGAGGGAGAAAAGAAGCATTCTTTAATTTGATAATTAGTCTGTGGACTCTTTGGGGTGAAAGAAAAGGATTGGCCTCATTAGCTGTAATTGTCTAATTGCCTTTCATCTAAATAGTCCCTAATTTTCACTTCATGGATTATACAAATACCATAAATGCACCTCTGTGTTATTTGTGTATCTTGCAAGTCACCTCACTGCAAAAAAAGCAAATTCTGCTGTCAGAGCCTGCTCCAGTGAGAGATGAGTGTGTTTAAATAGTGGGACGGGTGGAATGATTGAGAAATAGACTGAAGGGGTACAATCAAACAGTTGATCTGCCGGTAGAGTTGCTAAGCAGGAAAAAGCAAAGCTCTGGTCCTGTGGGTCTGTTATTTTTCACATTTGGTATTCTTCTTTGAGTAATACAGTAAGATGAGACTCAATGAAACAAAGTCCATCGTATTTATTTTATCACAACTAGTTTTAATCATTTCAATTTTTTAACTCCACGGAGCGAAATGGGCATAAATGTTGCTTTCCGTTTTGTTAGTTTTAGGATAAGATGATGGTTTGAGTCAAAACACACCCTTTTAAATGCATGTAGGAAAGCCCCATTTTATAAGTACGGGACTTTGTTCATTCTGAAGGTAACAGCATGTGTGTTACATGCAAATACGTCTCTATATTAGCCCTCTAAATATTTGATGTATCTTAGGTAAGTGCGTGTTAGCAGCTGTATCGTTAACTTTTATCTGTTTCGATATACCAAGCTTAGTTACAGCCTACTGTATGTATGTAATTCTCAAATACATATTTGAGCATTTTCAATGGTTTTCATTTCCATTAGTGAGCTTGAGGAGATTCAGAATCAGAATCAGAATCAGAATACTTTATTGATCCCTGGGGGAAATTATTTTTTGTTACAGTGCTCCATTTTAAACCAACATTAAGACAAGACAGACAATACGCTAACTAAGAATAGTACAATATATACATATATATACATACATACATACATAAGTCACTTATAAATAAATATTTGGAAAAGAAACATGTGTAGTTGTAGCAGCAAACAGTGTGTTAAGTGGATGCGTTGTACAGGGAGATGGCCACAGGCAGGAATGATTTCCTGTGTCGTTCAGTGGTGCTTTTCGGTAATCTCAGTCTCTCACTGAACGAGCTCCTGTGACTGACCAACATGTCATGGAGTGGGTGGGAGGTGTTATCCAACATTGTCTTTATCTTGGACAGCATCCGCCTCTCCGACACCACCTTGAGGGAGTCCAGCTCCATCCCCACAACATTGCTGGCCTTACGGATCAGTTTATTAAGTCTGTTGGCATCTGCGACCCTCAGCCTGCTCCCCCAGCATGCAACAGCATAGAGGATCGCACTGGCCACCACAGACTCATAGAAAATCCTCAGCATTTTCTGGCAGATGTTGAAGGACCTCAGTCGCCTCAAAAAATAGAGACGACTCTGGCCCTTCCTGTAAAGTGCTGTGGTGTTTTTAGCCCAGTCCAGTTTATTGTCAATGTGTACTCCAAGGTATTTATAGTCCTCCACAATGTCAACACTGACCCCCTGGATTGAAACAGGGGTCAAGTGTTTCCTGGTCTTCCTGAAGTCCACGATCAGTTCCTTGGTCTTTGCCACGTTGAGCTGCAGATGATTCTGCTCACACCACGTGACAAAGGAGTCGACCACAGCCCGGTACTCTGTCTCATTCGCACATAATAAACAAAAAACAGTAAAAAGTGCTAACAACTTTGACGGCTAATACTGTAGGTTTTGTGGTACCAATTCTCAATAACAAAAGAAGAGGGTTGACAAAGACCAACATGTGCCGTATACTCACTGTGCATCGTTTCAGGTACTTTGGCTGGTTCTGGAGGTAGAGTTGGTTGTTCAACAGACAAAGGTCAGTGGTTGGATGTGTGCAATTAGGGCTTAGGTATAGGGGGGAAAGTTAAAAATTGTAGTAAGAAAGCACTTTGAGTACTCAGAGTAGAAAAGCACTATAAGTGCCGTTCCATGCATGATACAGTGTGCCTCACAGAAACCTAAGCAGTTTCAGTAGAAGGAATAAAAAGGGGTTATCTTAGCTTGTGCATCAAATTGATTCCTTTATTATGATTACTTAAAGAAATGTTTGAAAAATAAGATGCCAGCTAATTTGATCTGAGGATTTCAAAAATCATTTAAAAAGTATTTTAAATGAAAAACTGCCTGCTGTTAGATTCTGTGTAGGTGACAAAGATGCTGCTTTAGCTAATGCATTTTCTTCTAAGTTTTAAATGAAACAGCTGTAAACTTGAACTTTTCAAAAAGGATAAGAAAGGAGCGAGTTTATGGCTTCTGACTGTGTGTTCAGACTGCTGGGGGTGGGGGAAGGCTCTCATGCATTAACGCAGACATAAGCATGTCTACAGTACACTCAAGAGTCCCACCTCCTTGCGTGTTACGCCCACGGGAGGCATCATCACTCTCAGAAGGAAACAGGCCAGTAAGTGAGCAGTCTTTCCTTCACTCACACCCCCGCCTCCTTTCCCCCAAAACAGAAAACACACTTATCTATGCTGGGGCCACCTGCCAGCGCCAGCTTGTCCTTTGTGTAGATATCTGTATAAGCCTGCGATTCTGTTACCCTGCTCCCCAGAGGGTTCAGGCTCTGCTGCAGCCAAGCTCCCCTGTGGCTGGATGCTTGAACAGTAAGACACTCGCGCAGGTCAATCACAGGTGGAAGTACACCACTTGTTATCTGTGCATTTAGAGCTTAAATCCCTGAACACGTTCAGGCCAGCTCATCTTGCACTAGCTCATTGCCGAAGTCAACTTCTCAACAAAGACTGGATCAGATGTTGTGCACGAAGTGTGAAAACATGTTTGTGGTTTAAATTGAAGTATCATCTCCCTCTTTACTTTCTCTTACATTTAAACATCCTTATATTTTATAGGCATTCAACAGCTGGTTTGGGATGTGGGTCAGGGTCATGGGGTGTGCTGCAGCGGCGTGTTAATCAACTCGCTTTAATTATTATTTGAATTAAGGTATCATACAATGTAATTAATCCTCCTAAAAAATGGTAGAACTTGAATCCATTAAATTCTCTTTCCCAAAATTGCTAGTGATCATGCATTAAGGTTACGTAAGCTAAGCTAGCAAGGTTAAATGCTTCATATCAAAGCAAATATAAAAATAAAAAACAGCAGCGGTGAGACTGAGTCTGAAGTTTACGCCTGCTCTTTTTGAAACACTGCTGTTTCAGAGGCCTGAACTTAGCTCCATCAGTGAACCTGAACTCATTTAACTTTGGTAACTGTTACCTAACGGTATATTTGAGAAGCTGGAGAGAAAATGTTGGCCGAATGGGTAGAGCAGCTTGACATTAAGCAGAAACATGACATTTCTCTGCCAGTATTCTGTGTATCTGAGTTAAGTTACACACTTGAGGTCTATATGCCTAAAATAATATGTTTTGGGATCTGAGTCATGCAAAAAAAGAAAAAGAAAAAAATGTGCCAGGCATGCTGGGATCTTGCTAGTGGTTATGTGCTGCTGGGCTATTCTGTGATGTTGCGGTTAATTGTGTTAACACGGTTGTTCCAGCGACTGTAAACGAACATACTCATACAGTAGTATAGATACACAGATGGAGGCAAACATGATCTTAGGTTTAATCCTCCAGACCAACTGTCAAATGTAATTGTAGGAAAGTATTTGGAGGACGGCTCTTTTTCCTTACATCAATTGAAATTATATAATCATAGGTCTCCAGCAGGAGTATATATGTAAGAAGTTTAATGACTTTTGCATGTCTGAATTAAGGAGCTCTCAGCCTCAGAGGTCTGAATTGGAATTACAGCCCATCTGCTGAACAGGGCAGCAGGGATAGAGATGATTGCACCCCGGGATCATCCATTAGTGCTGTCATCTGGAATTCACAGTGGGACCACAGTGCAGTGAACTGCTATGCCTGGACCAGTTCATTTAGCAGCACACAGCATTTATAGCAGCAGCAGTCTATCAGCAGGTCAGATGTTGCTCTGAGCAGCACAGCCCCAACTTTCTGATGAGGCATCTGTTACTTTTCTGATTGAAGCACTTTACTTCTCCTCCCAGCACTGATGCCACTGCAGCTTTTTCTGTCCCTTTTGGTTGTTCCTTGTGGTCATCATCGCTTAGCACTATTTCTGTAATTTGTTATAATTACATTAATTATAATAACAGTGGCTCAGGAGGTCTTCCGCTAATTGGAGGGTCAGTGATTCAGTCCTCTGCTGTAATGCACTTTAAGTGGTCAATAAGACTTGAAAAAGTCAGTCCATTTACCAGGAGATCATATCTGTTTCATTTAAAATGAGTCCGTTGTAATGACGACCCACTTAGACAGACACCTGAAGGCAGGAGAGAACACAGTGGAGATTTTATATTTAGCAAATATATTTCAACTCCAAATTACTCCTTAAAAACAAGTGTTTGCTCGCTTGCTCTCAATAACACTTTAAGATGACATGGCACTGTCTGTAAATCTTTTGCTCATGTCATTTTTGTCCCTGTTTAAAATTTTAATACCTTCCTATAAACACAGTGAGAGTGAAAATAAAGTTATTACAATGACAGTTTTATGCCAGTATATCATACATGGCATATCCGTCAATAGATTTAAATCTTGTATATTTGATCATAAAATTGAAATGAGAGTGCCACATCTAAGGAATTGGACACCATGGCGTCTGCCTTTGACTGCCACCCAGCCCACAAAGCATCAGAACACCAAGCCTCCTCCTGCAGGTGATGGCCCCACAGGAACAAATCAAGCCTGTGGTACGTGACAGCGGATCGTATCAGGAGTTTGGTTATTCAGGATTGGCTTATTGTAGAGTTGCTGCTCTCCCACATCAGAGGGAGCCAGTTAACATGGTTCAGGGATCTAACTACAGTGCCCACTGGAAGCCTCCTAAGCAAAGGTGCTTAACATACGCACATCTTATCTTGGACACTATGGAGACAGAGATAGATGGATGTTAGTGGTGGGAATGTCAAAACACAGCATGATAGAATATTATCACAATACTTCATGCATGATACAATATTAGTGCAATTTGTAATTTTGTAATATGCTGATTATCATAATAACAAGTGCAAACTGCAAATTATGTGCTCAAAGTGAAACTTTGTCGATATATGTTTTATATCTGTAAGATGAATTTATCTCACTTCAGTTATTATTTTTGCTGCAAAATGAGATCGTCTGAGTCTGCCGGCTGACAGCCTACAATTAAATGGGGTCAATTAACTATGATAAACTGTTGAAAATCATATCATATCTGTTGCTGTCTACACGGACAGAAATGTATATTTAACTATTACATTTCCTGTTCTGTAGAAATGTAACCAGAATACATCCAGTCGAGTCGAGTCTCATTCAGACTTTATGCAACATGTAATCTGTCTGCATTTATAGATTACCGAGCAATTACTTGCAAACCTTCAACAATGTTCAATTTAAGAAAAATATTAACATAACAATAAATTTAATGTACAACACAAGCTCTGTGTGTGTGTAATTTTGGCTTTGTTTTAATGAAATGCTCATTAGAATTATTGGTATATCTCCAATTATTCACTGATAGAGGACAAATGCAGTATTTTACTGCATGTCCGATATATAAAAGAATCCTCGTAGTTTGAGTCCAGGCTCTATGTTCTGTGTCATTTTACATGTGCCATTTTCTTGTACTCTACATATTGCCAAAAAGCTCCACAAGCTGCATTTTTTGTCAATGAATATCATTCCTTTGTCGGCTAATGAGCAGTAAGCTGCTTGGCCTACTAACGAGGTTCTAGTGGCTGTTGACTTGAATAACAACATGTTAGCTACTGAGTGGAGAGAAGAACAAAGAATTTCTCCTCGTTACTGCTGGCGCCTGATTGTTCTCAGGCTTTCTCTGAAGACAGCTCCTAATATCATCTCATAATCTGCCATCTTCTCCTCCAGATGCCCCCGCCGCCACTCGCTTTCATGTCCGACTGTCGTTCAAAGCCTAATCATTAATGTGATTTATTTCTCCCTGTGTATTATTTTGTTCCTCTAATTTGTTTGGGTTTTTCAGCAGTGGTGTAAATCAGAATCAAAGCGATTGCCACTGTTTTTCTCTGTCACCTCTGTTAATGGCCTGTCTGCTGGAGGTTTGCTCTGAAAAGAAGCAGACCTGCTGTCTGCCTAAATCACCTTTCCATCCTCTCCCCTCATCATAAACACAAAGAGCCCATTGGCCACTGGTGAGAGCACCTTCCCGGTCCGACCTCTGGCTATAAATTACCAGCTCTGTGCAAATTCAGAGCCAAAAAGTGAACAAAATACAGCTATTAATCTTCATTAAGTTGGTGAAAGTTTTGATACCAAAGATATTACAGCTCGACACTTTTACCTTGAATACAGTTTGACACTTTTTTAAAGATATAAATGGGAACAACATCTCAGACACGTATCCCAGAGATGAGGCGACTGGAAGAAACAATAGAGGGAGGGATGATTGTCATCTGTCCATCATGCATGGAAGGCACGCAGATTCTCAGACATTATGATGTGTAATGTGATTGGACAGTGCTGTGACAGCGAGCTGTAACCTTCAGCTTCCTGCCTACTCCAAACCCACCTTGCAGGGTTCTAGAAGGGATGTCAATGGTACTGATCAATGGGGGCATTGGCACTCATCATGTCAAATCCACTCTATGTCCGTTTCCCGTCTCTTTTGTCATCGGGCACGTGCTTTTCTTCCTCTAGTCAATCACTCTGAAATATGAACCGAGCTGCGCGGATGTCAGATAACCAAGTGGTGATACTGCATAAATTCACCTTCATTTTTCAGCTTACATGTAGTTTTAAAGCTACTGTTGTAAAGCTACTGTTTTCTTATCGTCTCAAAGCGCTCCACAGACTTATACGCACCGCCATAAGGCTAGTAAACACACACAAATACAGCCAGGAGAGAATTATTGGTGGAGGCACATAGCCACAGCAGCCCTAAATGAGAATTTCACCAAACAAACACAATCAGGACCCTATTGCATTTCTCTTTCATGATGCTGAAAGGAAATGCAAACGAGATTAGATAACACAAAGGCCACAAGGCTCATTTCTCTCCTGTGTCTGGAGATGGCTAAATGCTGTAATAACCCTCTCCGCTCAGCTCCTCAGGCCAAGTCCCCCTTTTGTTGAACCCAAACCAACTGCATTAATGTAATGGTAAGTTTTTTTTCCCTCCTTTTTTTTGCACTCCTTTCCTCCATATCCAGCCCTGTTTCCCTTGGACTTTAAATTAACTGAGCGCCAACCACTCTAGCTTTAAGTGGGCATGGCATTATTTTGAACTGTGCGATCAGAGAGAGATCTGTATGTCTGCCAGGGGTTTTGATTCATGGTACAGTCTTGGCAGTTAGAACAATTGGAGGAGCCTGAACAGGATCTAATGGATAAGTCTGGACTGAGAACGGCCAGCTCAGAGCTGCTTGCTGGTTCGCAGCAGCAGCGGCGATAAATGGCAGTTATACAGCTTGCCTTAATCAGATTGGAGCAATCACCCTGGAAAAGTTTCCCATATGTCGTCGGAGCTGAGGAAAGTCGGCGGGAGTGGGATGAAGCAAAAACGAAAGGGAGAGAAGGAGAGAAAGAGAGAAAGCAGGAGTGGGTCAACTTAGCAAAGGCTGATAAAACAGAACGAGAAAAGAAAAGCAAGAGGCCGAAATGGAGAAAAAGAAGTGCCAGGGTTAGAGCCAGGCCACAGGCCACAGGGAGGTTAGTGTGTCTGGCTACAATTAGCCAGTCACAAGACAGATTAAGATGATGCTTCGGGGAGCTATTGGTCCTCAGTCATTAGTGATTATTCAGTCAGAAATTACTGACTCTGAAAGTAACGTGTGGCTGCATCTGGTAGTTTACTAACACATGTTTCCTTCCTGCAGCAGCGGCCTTTCAGCGAGATCCAAATCTGAAAATACTTCTTGCAGGAAGTGCTTTGGAAGATATGCTAATTGTGGTTTTGATTTGGTCCCTTTTCAAATGGCAATATTGATATCTTAAAATGAAGTGCGACATCAGTGACACTTTTGAAAATTACCACAAGCGTGCACATAAAGCTCTTGCTTTGTGGCCCCGACTGCACCCCCCCCCCCCCAAACTTTGCCAAACGCCACATCGAGAACGCTGATTATCAAAAACATAGCAGCAGCCTGTGTTAATGTGGGTGTCCTTAGGAAATCTTATTAACTCTGAGGTCTTTATGAGCTGTGGGTGCTATCGTTTAATTAAATAAGCAGCATGTTTTTAAACTCACAAAGAAGAATTTTTGTTTTCTATTTCCTTTGCTTTCAACAATCCCTGATAATTAAAACCCCGTAAGTGTTTCATAACTGAGAGCTCATTTAATGCCCAACACTTGCTCTCTTTCTCTGCTTAAGTGCCTACGGAGAGGGAAATCTAGCCAAAATAAGATTGCTGCATACCTAGGCTTGTGCTGTCCTTAGATGTGTCCTGATGTTAGTGAAATGGCTAAAGTTAACTTTAAGTCAAAACATAATAACTCCCAGATTATATTAATATCCATGTGTGTTATGACGAACTCACACACAGAGTAAAGAATGCACTTTCATACACATCCATATCTCTGCTGCACTAACTTTTGTCATCTCCTCTGTGAGCCACTGTGTATTTATTTGTTATTGCAGCTGATGCGTAATGTGGTGAATAAACACAGCATCTGCATCTTGGCACAGTATGCAAGGTACCTTCAAAGCCTCAAACATGCTGTATCCAGAGACTGCACGCACAAGACTGTACTCACACATGCGTGTACACAATTGGGTCCAAAAGGCACACATTTTGTAAGCTGCAGCAGAGTTGAATGGAAGTGCTAGTTCTGATGATTTTACTATAAACATAACTGTAATAATTGGCGATGATCATGCGGTTTGCAAGACGCGCGCGTGTGCCCACAGCTTGCCGGAGCTCCGCTCAACATCTAAAGGGCTCAGCCGGCTCTAACTTGCAGCTCCAGATGTGGCTTCGGCTCTCAACCCCTGGATGGTCTCCCACACCTGATTTATATCTCACTCTCAGAGACAAGCACATGTGAGCACACCCACACGCAGTGCATGCACAAACAATTATACACACATGTAAGCGTATGTGCACACACGCGCGCATGCACGAGCTCTCCCACTCACAAGCATTCGCAAATAAAATCAAGAAATCAATGTAACCTGTAATTTTTACAGGCTTGATTTGAGTGTGTGTGACAGGCCAAATCCAATAGCTGCAGCGGGGCTGACAGGCCTGACATGAGTCTTGCCTTGCCGGCCCCTCAATTATGCATGGCCCAATGTTTCCCCGGATCTTAATTGAATCACACTGTCTCAAACTTGTTATTTCTAATTTGTTGCATTTGATTTCTGACATCGGCGCTGCCGTGTCATGAATTATGCAAACCGGAGGACCTTTAATTGTGAGTGTTATTAAAACAAAACTAATTGCAGATGATTCAAATGTGACTGGGAAGCGAGATGTTTAGGGCTTACTCTGACATGATTTCGCTACTTCTGCCAAATAATGATTAGGTCTCACAGCTGTCTGAGCTGTTGTTGTTTTGTGGTTGTGACTGCAACCTTTGGGTGTCGGATGGTTTAATAGAGGGGTATGATGCGGCCTGTTGGTGGGATACATAGGGGCTCTTTGGTGATATGATGCACAGCGATGACACGCGCTCATCTGACAGCACGCGTGCGGATTCTCACACACACAACTCCCAAAGTATTGGAGAAAGCAAAATGGGTATAATTCATCATCATAGTCTTATCATCCAACTTATCTCACTTTTATTGATTATGGTTGATGCATTTTGATTAGTTCTCTTTCCAGAAATTGTTTGACTCGCCCCTAAATACACAGAAAATTGCTTTCAATATTGCCATCTTTGAGGCTGACGATATACAGGCACTGACATAAAATGAGAACTCCTTGGAATTCATTCGGTTTAAGTGTATTGTCGGGCAAAAGCAATAAGGCATTTTGATTAAATAATGAAAGTGCAATGGAGAGAGCCCCATAAAAGTGGAATCAGTCAATATAATGTATGCCTGTAACATTTCAAAATGATTGCCAAACATTGAGGACACTGAGTTTTTAAACTGAGGAACTGAAAACTTAAAATGTTACAAAGCTCTTTTTTCTTTAGACTTACTTTTTTTTCTTCTTTATGTAACTAAAAGCAGCAAGGCAGAACATGATTACAAAATAAGATAGTGTGTAAAATAATTGTGCAATTAAACCAACAAAGTCAAAACATGAACGTGGAAGGTTGTAAGCGGTAAAATGAACCCTCCTGTTCTATTCATAAGAGATTTAACAATTGAATCGTGCCTTCAGGGCAACAGCTCAGCACCTGACTGTAAGGTAGGGATCCTCACGGCTGTGTTCCATACGGGACGTTGGAGATGTCTGGAAGTCATTTCCACATGTGAGAAGGGGGTGGGGGTGTGAGGGAGGGCACACTTTAGTTTCATGAATGTTCAATCAATTCAATAGGACAGCTTAACTTTCTCTTTCCCTCGCATAGCACATTTATAGGCCCACAGGCATTCACAGGCAACATTCAAAGGCTGACTGTGCCTCATACAAAAGCTGGGTAATTTCACCTTTTGGGGTGGGGGGCAACAGCTGAAGCCTGTAGGAAAGGGAGCAAAATAAAGGAAACAAAGCTAGTTTGAAAAGGGAACTGAAACAAGGATAATCTGTAACATTTTGTGGGTTTGATATGTGACATAAGGAGTCCAAGGCATGTTAGCAGCAATTGTCCATGACAGTTGTGTACACAAATTCGTGGTTCGCATAGGATGGCTATGGTGGCTGTCTGTTTTTTCCTGTAGCACCAAAGGAAGGTTATGTTTTTTGGTTCTTGAGTAAAATATTTGAAATGCTAGGTTATGAGCATTCAAGGTGTCCATGAGATGTTGCTTTTGAGTGCTAGTGGCATGCTAATATGTTAAGCCAAGATAATGACCATAGCTAATGATGCTCCTTTTGACTGTTAATGGTATGCTAACATGCTAAGCCAACACACTAGCCATTGCCAATGATGTTCCTTTTGATTGCTAATTGCATGCTAACATGCTAAGCCAAGATGCTGGCCATAGCTAATAACGTTGCTTTTGAATGCCAGTGGCATGCTAACATGCTAAGCCAACACACTGGCCATAGCTAACACTAACAGCTTCATCTTTGGATATAATTATTAATTTATATTTTTTAATTTTATTTTATTTTGCTCAAAATGTTTCCTGTAGTTGCATATACATTCCAGCCTGATAGCTTCCATTGGGAGAGGACTGTTGAGACAATGCAACGTCAGGCTCAGACTAATGCTATCGAGCACTGAACATTTGGTAAAATTCTCTACTCTGAGCTAACACAATCTTCTATAACCAGCCCAGGTCCACGAGAAGAGGCAGGGAATATATACATTGCCTTGAACTCCCAAACCCTACCTGTCAGATGCTTGTGTCTCAGCCAGGACGTAAAAAGGTTTTATTCTCATTATGTATGCATGCTAAGGAGTGGGTGACGTGACCTGCCAATTCAAAAAGTCTATCTTTGCATAAAAGTCTATGTCAATAGGGTGCCTCGATGGTTGGGTTCTGTCTAAATGATAAAGTAGCTAAGTATATTTTGCCCATGCCTCCAGGATGGCTGCAGAATCTTGTCTGTTGAGATGACAATTAGAGTCACTTTCCACCCGGGTTAGACCAGACAGGCCCTGTCAACCACCAGCAGAAAAGAATGGAAAGAGACAGAGAGTAATATGTGTACCACTCTGATTCTTCTTCACCTCGTGATCCTTGCACTGACCACCAAAAGGAGGGGAGGAGGCATAGACAGGGACGAAGGAGGCAAGTGGAGAAAAATAGAGGCAAATACATCTCAGCAGTTACTGTGGATCTATTTCTAGTTTTAAAATGGTTGTGAGCTGTCAGTGAGTCATTCTTATACTGTTCCGTTACCTTGTTTCTCATATCATCTTTCATGGACTCTCAATGTTCTCTGACCAATAAAAGTGTCAAAGTAACCATCTCTGAGATTGTAAAGACACATGATATATGATACACTGGGAGATTATTTGCTGGAGTTTGTACGAGGCTCACGGTGATGTACACTGTGTAAATGAAACATTCGTTGTACAAAGAAAAAAAACCAAAATACTTTCCCCTGTTTTAATGCCATGCAATCCAGCCAACAATAGTGCACACGGCACGCAGCAATGATCTCAGATCAGCTTTTGAATCGGGCTCACACTCAGCCCCACTGTCTTCTTAACAAATCTAAAGTAGTGCAGGCTGTCAAACGTTTTGGCACAGCAGTGCAACTGTCAGGGTGGAGTGTGTATGAGATGTGCTGTATGCCTCTGTGTTGCAACTTCCCCCTGAAAGGATTAATAATTTACATGGGATTACTCTAAAATTCCACTATTTGCCACAAAACTATGTAACAGTGATTTGTTGAACTGTCATAATAGCACATCACTCAAAGTAAACAATCATCACCTCACCGAGAGGTGGAGGTAAATGTCTCTTTCTGAGAAAGTAAGACAGCGGAGGAGGGGAGGTTTTCCTTTCTCGTGGTTTCCCATCATGTGGTTCTCTCCTAGCTAGAGAAGGTTGGGGTGGGGTGGAGGGTGGGGGGAAGAGAAAGCTGTAATTGCTGTCAGTCTCTCCTGAGCACAACCTTAAAGGAAGCTGCTTTTTCACAGTGAAAGGAGTTTGGGCTGTGTGGCTTCCCCTCCAGGCCTCTGGAGGATTTGGTGAGTCGCCCCCCCCCCCCCCTTCTTGTTTACCTCTCATTGTCAACAGCGGCACATAGCTTTGGATGCAGAGGAATCACAAGGCTAATAGCCTAAGACACTCAGAAACAGAGACGTGGGTAATTGGAAAGATTATCCTCAACGTGCCAGCTATGATTTGGAGGGTTTTCAAGTGGTGAAAGTTTACCCTCTCTAAAATGTTGCACACAAATATCAAAACACAAAAGGCTTTTCCCCAAAATTTCAATGCACGGGTTTTGACACGTCTGTGTTTACTCCAGATGACTTGTCAACCACTTTGGCAGATGTGTATTCATCCAAGTTCCCCCACTTTTCCACTAACCTGACAGACTATATCATCCATTTATGTGCATTCAAAACATGCCCTGCAACCTCTTAGCTGCCCCGATCCCTTGATTCTAAGAGCAGTCGTGTTGACACTGGAGACTTATGGTAAATGCGTCTTTTTTACATGCATGTATTGTATTTGACTGAAAATATATTTTTAGATAGATGCGCTTCTGTCTAACACACATGCATAAATGCATGTTTGTTAATGGCAAAGAGGACATTCCCATTCTCTCCCACCTTTTCTGGCAGACTTAATCCCTCCTTATTGGCAAACATTCGAATTTGTTTTAAGCGTTAGCCACAGAGGTCAAATCCCCCTCTTAGGGTGAAAAGCTGCAGGAAATTGCCTGCATTAGAGAGATGTATTGGTGTGAAAAGATCCCATGACATGCTGCTGAACAGGTCAGCTCAGTGAAATTTGTTCTCCCCCCTACATTCCTTTTCTCTTGCTTTCTGTCTGCAACAAGCAGAGAAGCAACAAGAAGTCAAATCCCTCTATTTATATGCCTTTATTCTTAAGGACATTTGGAGAATTCCTTAACTCTGCCTCATATCTGTAATTGTCTTTGTACTGGTCAGAGCACTTGGGGCGCTCTCCAAAAGACATGGTTCATGCTACCCATTTCCTGCAGACTTCACAGCATGCTCCTGCCAAAGTCCCTCATACCAAATGTGCAGCGCTGGTTACCTCTGTCATGTTTCTTGAGCTGCCTAAAAAATAATAATACAACAGTTTCTATGCATTTGAATACTTAACCAGAATCAGCTGTTTGATTTTGTGACACAGTAGTTTGCGAAGGTTAAGATATTTTGGAACAGAAAAATCCCACTTATGTGAAATTTGAAACAGCATATAGTTTCAAAGTGCTGCCAAAATAAGCCTAGCTGAGACTGTGATATGATTAGGAAAAGTTCTATTTGAATCAACTTTTTCTAAGCGGGTCAAAATGAGGACTTTTACTACAGCATGTCAGCAAAAACACTGGCCCTAGAAAAAAATTCCTCCATCTTTTGCAAGGAATAAATAAATAAATAAATCAAACCCTTAGATGTTAATCAACACGTCTGAATTAGTTTTGAAAGTTAATGAGTTTTTAAGCAGCCTTTGGGACTTCCCGTCAATAAACTACAAACTCATTTTATTTTCTCTTTTAAATCCCCATAAAGAGAACTTCCCCTCCAATGCTGCGAAGCTTTACTTTGAAATGCCTTTACTTTGATAAGAAATAAATTAACACTTTGGAGAAAGGCAACAGCTGTAGCAGGATGCGATGGGCTCCTCTGCTTCTATTTGATACATATTCTAATTGCTGAAGTGCTGACCCCTACTAACCACCCCCACTCCCCCTTCCCCGATGAGCAGCCAGAGAGATTTTGACCTTGTGGTGTGTGTGAATCGATGGGAAGTTGATAAAGCCAAGTTCATTGCTGCCTAACATAAAACAAAGCTGATTTGTTTACCTAGCTAAGCCCGCGCATGTCAATCCCATTACGGAATGATTTATAGACCAGCACCCAATGAAATTGTTTAAAGCAGATTAGGTAGAGCCAACGATCACCACTAATATGACAAGCTGATACGCTGTGACAGGTAACCAAGCAAACAAGTTCCTGAAATTCAGATTGAATTAGAATCCTAATAATCCTACAGGGAGCAGCAGATTTAATCAGGAGAGGAGAGGAGGAAGAAGGAGAGGGAAGGGAGGAAAGAGAAGGATGCTGGCTCTTCAGCGGCGTGGGGAAATGCCACCTCTTTTCTGATTTACTTGTCAGGAAGCATCACTCAGCATGCGCGAGGGGAAGAGAGTGAGAAGAAAGCACAAGAGATTAGGAGCGGGAAAGCGGTCGCCATGCTAATATAAGGCCAATAATTTGAAAGTTGCTTTGATAAAGGAAATCATTTTCCCACAAACACCAACATTTCTTTTCTCTCTCTCTCTCTGACTTGCTGTGTATACGTCCATATATGTATACGCACGTCTGAGCCCGTGTTTCAGAAATTAATTCAGTTAAAAAAAAAAAGTATTATAGTATCAAATCTCCCAAGAGAAAATATTTGTGTTTAGTGTTATACAATATACATGTGGTGTATTGCGTTACATGTGAATATGGCGCCACAAATAGAAATATTAATGTAATTTAATGTGCAAAGTCTCCACTAAGGATACAAGGAGGCGGTGTCCCTCTCAGCATGATAAAAGACTCCCCTAATGTTATGGATATTGTGTTCCAATAAAATCTTGTTTAAGGTCATAGTACAACTGGAACATCAAGTATTTAAAAGCAGAAAAGTAATCAGAGGATGTAGTTTAAAGCCCACTAATATCTCCAAGAGTTTCTACATATTCATCATTTGTCTGTTCGCTCCCTGTTTTCCGCACATAGTGTCCTGTTTATTTGAAAATAATGAGAACAAAATGAGGAATAATACTTCTTTTCCTGGACACATTAAACGGATTGTATCTAAATTATGATATTAATGTTTAACTAAGGTGTATTGTTTGGACATTTGAATATGCATGATAATCATTACATTTTTGGGGACAGAAATTCTCCCCATCTTGCTGCACGCACACATATCTATGTATATATTATGCATGTTTAATATATTTGGTTCTCACTGAACACAATTA